>NC_092036.1:103068392-103373184 GCF_003086295.3 Arachis hypogaea | reverse complement strand
TCTGGATGAGTGCCTCGTGGATGAGTTCGGAACTGGTGATAATGATCATGGTGCGCTGTCCCATCTGCATGGTGAAGATTGGACCATATTTTTCACGTAAATCGCGGACCACGTAGATAAAGTGTCGCCGCTGTAGAATCACTTGAAAGAGGTTCCCCACTATTGGCCAACCTGGTGGTCCGGGAGGCAAATTCTTTTCTCCACCACCTGTGGTGGAGCAGTAGCACCACCACCAACGAAGGAAAAACAATGTGAGGATGAGAAGAATAACATCTATTAGTGTGAGCTCCATATGAATGTGTGGAGAATGAAGAACTAAGGGAAGGGGTATATAACATGAGAGATTGGTGATGAGAGGGAACGAGTTAGGTCCAGCAATTAATTACACTAAGTACGGAGTGCAACTTCATCGGAGATGAGCTATTACAAATATTCAAACCATCATGAATGAATCAATTCCCTTCTTCTTCTTTTTTTATCTATATATATTTGTCCTTTTTTAATTGCTATTCTTTTTTGATAACGCAAGAAGTTATTTACTGACCATATTTCAATGAATCTTGTTAATTAATACTATCAAATCACAGTTGATATAATATTCCACATGAATTTTTAATTTTTATTAATAGATAGTTCAGATAAATATAAAAGTATTATATCAATTATATTTTTATATTTTTATAATAAATTATAAATATAGTACTTTTTTAATACTTTTTTATATATTTATTATTAGAATATAATATTATGTATTTTAATTTAAAAAAGATATTTATTTTTAGTTAAGATTATAAATTATGCTTTATAGTATAAAAAAAATTTATATATATATATATATATGTATGTATATACTCATGACAAAAAGAATAAACAAGTTAAAACAACTCATTTTTGTTGCATTGTTATTATTATTTTATTGCATCGTATAAATAAGAGTATGTTTGGATTAAAGAAATTGACATATATGTAACTAATTAGATATAGAGGTGAATTTTTATTTTACAGTTGCCTATTTTCTTTGTAAAATAGGTAAATAATATTTAATTTTTACAAGTGGAGATTTTTTTTAAGTAAACGTGAGGATACAAGACACAAATTTTCATAAAAAAAAATAAATACAGCTATTCAAAACTAATAATACCTATATATATTATAGTCAAACTTTTTATTTAAATAAAAATTCATTACACGTTCAAATAAGGACAAAAATTATATTAATTTGTGCATTTAATAGTCTCATTTTTGGCACATAGAAAAACGAGATTTATAAAATGAGTAATTGTTTGTGGCTTTGTGCCTTATCTTTTATAGTTTCAAACATCCAAATATTATATAATTTTTTTTTTGTTTTAACAGGCTGCATATTCAAAAATATAACAAATCATTGTCGATAATTAAGATGGTGAAAATACATACACCTAAATGTACATGCTAGTAAATTTTTTAATCCTAATTTAAATTTATAAATAATATTTTTTATTTAAATAAAATAAAGCTCATCATAGTCACACTTATCTGTATATAACATATTACACATCATGTGGAGCTTCTTTTATCTTAGGAGGAGTTTAAGAGTAATCTTAAACAGAATTGTCCCTCTATTTAAGTAGTTTTTTATTTTATTTGTTTTGTTTTTCTTTGTTTAATTTATTTCAATAAAAAAAAAAACACATCACACATGTTAGTAAAATTAGGTGAGTACCTTTTAATATTATTAGGGTTAATGTTCAAATTCGTTCATGAAAGATCACGCGATCTTCATTTTCATTCTCGAATGATTTTTTTAATCAAATTAGTCCCTGAAAGATAAACTGTTAGTCAAATTAGTCATTCCGTCAATTGGATGATGACGTGTCACGTTAAGTGCCACGTGGCAGGTCAGTAACACGTGGCACGCCACGTGACAGTGGCATACCACGTGTCACTTGACATATAAAATTTTTTTCTATTAGTCAAAATAGTCTTTGAAAGTCCAGATATAAGTCATTTTCATTCCTCAAATTTTAAAAGTTAGTCAAACTAATCCTTATATAATTTTTTTATAATATTAAATTTATAATATTTTTTATACTACTAATTTTAATATTATTTTTTAAACCTTAATAAACAAAATTCTCTTTATATAAAATAATAAAAATAATTAAATTTTTATAAAGTTATTTTGTCATTTGTATTTTAAAATTTTACATTTTTAAATTGTAATTTTTTATGTGAATTTTTTTATTTAAATGAGTTTATCAAATTATTGTTGATTATATATTTAAAAATTTAATATTTTAAATTTTACTAAATAATATAGTAATTATTTTAAATTTTAAATCTTTTAAATTTTTTAAAATTATAATTTTTATTATTATATAATTTGTATAGTAAAACTCAATAATTGAAATACTGGTTTATGAAATCACTTTTTGAATCTTAATATTTTAATATAATTTTTTAAATATTTCATTTAAAACAAAAGAAATTTTATTTTAATACGAAGCATATCTATTTATATAATGTACTAGTGTGGAGTAGCCTGCGTTATGCACATATTACGCTTAAGAAGCAATTCATTAATAATAATAATAATAATAATAATAATAATAATAATTAACCAACCAATTTTTAATATTTTGTAAAATTTGGAATTGAAGCAAAATTTGTGAATCTTCTTGAATTTTGACTCTAAGTATCACTATCATTACCTCCTATATATAAGTAATACCATAATGAAAAAAAAAGATGTAGTAGAAAAAAATATTGGTATAACTTTGTTTAGATTAACATATATAAATTTTGATTTTGAGCATATAACTTTGTTTAGGTTAATAAATACATACATTTTAATTTTGAGTATTTTGAGCATATAACTTTGTTTAGGTTAATAAATACATACATTTTAATTTTGAGTATATATATATTCCAGCAAAATGTAGTAATGTAACAAAAAAGGTTTTAGAATAGAAAAGAATAAGAGAGATTTTGAGAAGAATTAAAGGAGAGAGATAATTTTATGAAGAAAAAATAAAAAAAAGTATATAAGGAATAGATTGACTAATTTTTAAAATTTGAGGGATGAAAATGACTTACGTTTGGACTTTCAAGGACTATTTTGACTAATAGAAAACTTTTTTATATGTTAAGAGACACATGCCACGTGTCACTGACCTGTCACGTGGCGTGCCATGTGTTACTGATCTGCCACGTGGCGTGTCACGTCATCATGCCACGTGGCACTTAACGTGACACGTCATCATACAATTTACGGAATGACTAATTTGACTAACAGTTTATTTTTCAGGGACTAATTTAATTAAAAAAATTATTCGGGGACGAAAATGAAGATCGCGTGATTTTTTAGGGACGAATTTGAACATTAACCCAGTATTAGTATTATAAATATAAACATAAAAAACCACACACACATATATATATATAATATACTTCGAAAGAAAATAAAAATCATATATCAAATTCAATCTAACAACACAAACAATTTTTGAAAATAAGATATTGAAAAAACATAACAAATAATATTTTGAATATTTTCACTTTATAAAGAGAAATATAAAATATATTGATATGGATTACGAAGAGGGAATTCAACTTCAATTATTTATTCATGCTTTTAAAGGAAGAAAACCTCCCAATTTAGGCTGAGAACTATTTTCTTTAAAAACAACAAAAAAAAATCTGAGTGTATATATTTAATTTAGAGTAAAGTATTATTTTTGTTCTAACTTTTAGAGATAAATACTATTTATGTTTCTAACGTTTGAATACTTTTACAAACATTAAGATACAAATATAATGAATAGAACTTACCCAATATTGATGACAAAAATAATATTTTATTCTTCAATTAATAAGTAAATTTTATGTATAAAAATACACATAAAATTCATCAATAAATATTTTTACCCTATTTTAATTTACTAAACTTATTGTAAGTAAATTTTTTTTCTTCGAGGAAGGCCAAAGTTAAAAAATAAAGGGGGCAACATAGAAAATAAAAAATACTGTGAACTTATTGTGAAAAAGTACATTTTTGGAGAGATCATCGCCCTCCTTTTCTTTATCGTACTTGTGAGTCAATTCAGTTAATTTATCCTCATTTCTAATGTAGTCACCAAAAAATCCTCATTTCTAATGTAATTAGAATTTCATCGAATTACATAATTTATATTGCATGGTTTATCCTAGCTAATAACAATAAATAAAAAACTCTGTTCCATAACATTCATATGTATGTCCCTGCATTTCCTTGAACCAATGGGTGTGCAAGTAAATTTATAGTAGCAACAATCATTAACAAATTAAATTCGATAGTTTGTCGTTGGATTAGATCAATAATGTTACTTAAAGTTGCAATTTTTTATATACATTGTTTTTCTTAGTCATAATAATGTCTCGCTTAACAAAATTTTAATAAGCATTAATAGAAACACGAAAGAAATAATAATATCTAAGCAGCAATTGTCAGTACAACTACAGATTAGTTGATGGAAGTTAATTGAACTTTTTTTTTTCATGTGAAAAGGAGACACTGGGAGAAGCGTCCTTAACGTAATCTATATTGATTTGTAGTTGGAGTAATGGTTTTCAATATTTCCATTTTATTTGTGATTTCTTTTCGGTTTGATCAATGGATTATTATTCCTGACACTATATTTCTATCAAAGCACAGATTAGCTCAGTTTGGAGATATCATAAAAAAATAAATAATAAAATATAATATTTTAGTTTTTTATTCTTTAATATTTGATTTTAACCGATTTTCTTTTATAAAAAAATGTTTGAAAGTTTAATTTAGAAATCATAGGTAGTCATAATTTGTTTCTTTTCGCTTTTGTTTATTCATTAATTATTATTAGAATAAATATATATAAAAATTATAAATATTAAGTTAAATAAAATAATTTTAAATTATTATTTTCTAAGTATTATTATTTTTTTATCGTTAATTGATTATTTATATTGAGTTTAAACACTTGTCTCCGAAAAATAGTATATGAAAGAGAACGATAATAATGAATTTTGGATGATCTTTTATATATATATATATATATATATATATATATATAATATTAAAGAAATAAAAAAATTAAAACTTATCTTATTTAATATTTATTAATTATCACAAAAATTAATAAATACTAAATAAAGTAAGTTATAACTGTTTTTGGTTGATTTTGTTATTAAATATTTCTGATATAATATATATTTCTAAATATGTCACTTATTTTTACCTAAAAGTGTTGAGTTTGAGTTTTATTGAGACCTTTAAAAAAAAAAAGAGATTTAGCAATTAGCTCAGTTGGTGTTTAATCAAATTTCTTCAATATTTGGTAAAAAATTAAACTTTAACTATCTATAAAAAGGACTTTTTCTATTTTTTTTACTATCTATTTCTATGCGAACAAAATTTAGATTTAATTATTCTGATATTATCTATAATTTTATCAAATTTACAATAATTCTTTATATATATAAAATTGGATCTCTATATTATTTTTAATTTTATAATTAGGTCTTCTTTGTATAAAAAATATTAAAACTAATGAAATATTTTTCTTAAAAAATATATAGTTAAAGATCTAATTAAATTTTGAATTGTGAATATTTTTAATTTGTAAAAAAATATTATATTAACTCTAATATTTTTTACACTATTAAAAATCAAATTACAAAATTAAAAATAATGTAAAAACTCAACAGAAAAAAAATAGAACTTTAATTATAAATTTAGTGAAACTATATAGACTAACAAATAATTAAACCAAAAATTTAATATGTTTGTACACAACTATTACATCAGAGCATGAAGGACTAAGAGTCAATTTAGATTGACTTTTAAAAAATTATATTTATCTTTTAGTTTTAATTTATTTTAAAAAATAATGAAACTATTAGAATTTATTATTTTTGGTCATCATTTAACCATCAATTCAATTTCTTTAGTTTAATTCTTTTGATTTAGTAATCCAACAACTTATTTTATCCTATCGTTTTAAATATTGATGACAAAAAAATTGATGATTCTCTAGTATGTTTCTTTTTTTAATAAACAAAAGCTATTTCAATTTTTAAATTTAAATAATTTTGTTCAAAAAAAATTTTAAATATTAAAAATATCTTTGTTTTTATTATTTAAAATTAAAATATTACTAGTTTTAAAAGAAATAAATAACTCTTTTTTTAATAAAAATATTTTTATGTATTTAAATAAATTTAAATTAAATAAAAATATTTAAATTTTAATAATGATAAATTAGGCTTTACCCAGTACTAACTAAATCAAGACATTCTGAGACCTATGACTCTATGAGTGATAGAGGATCCACTATAGTTGAAGATGATCTCAAAAAGAGTAAGAGAAAAAAAAAAAAAAAGCATTAAGAGTAGATGCGTACAATAAATAAGACATTGAATCATGACACATCGATATCATTCATTGGCGTGCGATAAAACTAACCAGTATTATTGTGTTGGATGGTTGTATGGCAGGGTCATATATCTTATACAAAAGAGAGAGTACTGTCTTATTGGCAGCTGTGTTTGTTTTTCTTTTACTGCATATAATAATATTAATAATATAACAAAAATACTGGTAATACAAAAATAGGTTTATTTGTTATGATGTTCTAGAAAGAAGTAGGTTGTATCATTTAATTAAGAAAAATGCTAAGTAGTTCCATTATTTATGATCAGAACTCACAAGCCTAAGTGGGTTAATTGGACTCATACAATTATAAATATATTTGTAAGCTAAGTCAACCATATAACAAGTTCAAATTTTGCATTTTGCTCTATTTATTTTTTCAGTATCGTTATTTGTTTTCTTGTTATATATGTTTAATATTTAAATTTACAGTAATATATATAAAAAGGAATTATACTACGTGTGTATATTAAAATTAGCTATCAAAGTCAAATATCTGTATAAAATATATATTAGAATACAAATATATATTAAAAATAAATTAAACTACATGTATATTTAGACATAGAATTTGGATTCTCTAAAGTTTGAATTTCACTTTAGAGAGTAAAGTGTGATCTTTCACTATTTATTTTATAGGTGAGATTAAAAATAAATATGAGAGAAATAGAAAATTACATTTTATCCTCTAAAGTACAAATTTAAAATTTAGATGATCCAAATTTTTATACTACATAAATATATTAATAACTAATTTTAATAATTAATTTTAATGTACAAATAACATTTTTATTAAAAAATTTTATAATTTATGGCAACTAACAACTGACAAAAGTGAGACCCTAGTATTTGAAATCAGGGATAGCACTCACTCCTCACTGGTTACTCATTTAAAAATGTTACTAAGTCCAACTTCCCATGGTGAATTACCGCAATAAATAGCATTAGATTATGGTCTGGCCAGTCCAGCAATGCCTCATCACGACTGTCACCCAATGTCTACACGGTTTCAGACCATGTAATAAATGATTCCCTCATTGAGCTACCCCTATCCACTGACTCTAACTTCAACATATCTTTACTCTCAAAAGGCCAAAACAATGGAAAAGAATAAGAGTGCTTTACCAAAATATAAAAATGTTTAAGACTAAAAAGGGTAAAGAGTGCCCATAGATTGGGATTTTAAGGCTTTGTTTTGTTTTTTATTTTTAATTTTAATGTAAGATTTGTTGAGAACAGAAGTGAAAATAAAAAATATATAAATATGTTACATATACACAAAAAATAGTATTTTTATTATTTTTTATAAATCTTGAAAATAAAAAAATAAAAACTAAAAATAAAATGAAAAAATACCTAGCAGACTATATGAATTTGTTGGTTAAGAAGCCAAGCAAAGAACTATTAGACCCATTATATCAACTATAAATTTATACCCACGTAATTTGTGCATGACATATATATTTAAAGAAACGGAATAATTCCTACCCATTATATCAACTAATACAAGTTTAGAGTACAATAAATTTTATAGTTGTCAAACTTTTATTTAGTTTCCATTTTTCTAAATTTTTTGTTGTTAAAAGTAAATGTTATATTATTGTTATACAGGAACTAAATTATATATTTACCCATAAATTTAAACTTGGGTTTAGCTTTCAAAATGGTTTCTAAAACATTTCGTATGATTGTATGAATTAATCTGGTTCCTAAAAAATTCATTGTCACAATTTATTAACGTGAGTCGATCAATGGTAATTTCGTTTTCTTCTTATTAACGACAAGCTTACCTTCGCACTGCAATTTTAGAGAGACACGAGAGAGCGAAAGCCTATCAGATCACTTTTATAACGGAATAATCAGCATTAAAAACCATCTTTATATTGGATGGTTTAGTATTTTGATGATTCCTATTTTATTGAAAGCAACTTTTGTATTTATTATTGTTTTTATTGTTGTTTTTTCAGTAGATATTAATGATAGAAAAATGTTAGAGAGCCAATAGATTTTATAATTTGTAGTTATTAATTAGTCATTATGAGTGTTTCTAATTGTGTGAAATTAAATTTAATAATGTAGAATTACTCATTTTTCTTTTAATTATTAAGTACCGACCAAATTTTAATAAAAGTGTTGGCCAGATATTCGTGAACTTATTTTTAAATATCTACTTTATGAAACAATATTATTTTGAGTGTCATTATTCCTACTTTAATAAAAAATTAACAAAATGATTAACTTTAACACAGATATCTTCTGGATAACAAATTAACTCATAATTTTTTATAGGCTTATCCCAACATTATTAAACCCTAAGATTTATTCTGTCAAAAAAGGGAAAAAAATAGAAAAAAGAAATATAAGAAGAGGATCACTTGGGTTGAGTGCATGTCATCATAATTCATTGAAAATATTTAATAATAAAAAAATTAAAATTAATTTATTTAATATTTATTAATTATTATTAAAATAAATAAATACTAAATAAAATAAAGTTTAACTTTTTTTTTTTCTCCTCCATAACATTACCGATAATTTATAACCAATCCATATCATAAGGACCCCATGTCATAAGAAATATCATAAATAGATCATTATTATTAGATTTAGAATACACTACTAGTACTATATGGATCCATTTGCCCTTGGTCCACCGAACTATCTAAGCATAGAGCGAATGAATAACATGTTTCTGAACACGTGCTGCCCAGTTAGTGGTAAGGGAGTTGAATATAGCATGAATATGGTCATAATTCAATTTTTATTTTATTATTTTACTACACAAAAGATAATAATTAATTAACCATATAGATAAATGTTTAAATTTGATTTGCCATTAGCACATACATATTTTACGATTGGTTGAATTATATATCCAAGTGATGCTTATATAATCTTTGTTCTCTATCAGATAAAATAAACTGTGACAATAATTAAATAAGTGTTGAGTTATAAAATTCTAGCACGATTAAACCTTTGGCCTTATGTTGATTTACCTCAAGATCTAAGGCATGTATGTGGTGGTGTTCTCACTTGAATAAACCCAAGATGGCTGGCCTTATTACTTTTTACAACTCAGAAACCTTGCTAGTGTTATTATTGTACTTCCATTTCAACTGATGGATTTCAATGAATTGCTTATACCAAGTTGCTGATAATCTTGGAGTCCTCTTCAAGGAATTATGATCCACATGATGAAGTCCATATCTTAATGTATATCCATATATCCACTCAAAGTTGTCTAGCAACGACCACGCAAAGTATCCCCTCACATCTGCTCCTTTCCTGAAACACAACGTCGGTCAAAACTTACTTGTAGTTATTTTTATTTAAAATTAATAGTTAAAAATTATTGGATAATAATTTAGTCAAATATGTTAAATCTGCGATTCATTTTTTCTGTGTACTTGCTTTGAACTTATCATAACATGCAATAAATGGAATCCCTGTCTTCTCATTTTTATTCTTACCTTATTGCTTCTAACATGGCCTCAAAATGATTCCTCATGCACCTTATTCTATTATAATCGTTAAGTTGTTCCTCCATGGTGGAATTTGAATCTTCTTGTACGGGATACCCTATGAAATGTTTGGATTATATATCTATATCAGATAGAAGTGTTCGGAAAAGAACTTTGAACGGTGTTGGTGCTTAATGCTTACCATTTTCAGTGATGAACATTAGAATATTGTTGTATCTGTTTCTGACATATGTAATGGCTTTCTCCATGCCTTCCGGGTAAATATTGAGCCAACTAAATGGTGTCTGCATGAGATTATATTAGAAGCTTTGGAATTGATAAACCCATAAGGGGCCTGTGATTTTACCAAAATGCTTTTACATTTTAAGAAAATTTCAATGCAAATTTCTGAAAATGCGAAAACATTCCATAAATCATATTGCTAGAATTTAATTTTCATAAATCATATTGCTAGAATTTAATTTTGGCGAATTGTCAGTATAAAACAGTTCTATACGTGTATCCAATTACATTATATCAGCAAACATAATTACTTTTTATATTGATTGCGTGTCCAAAAGAACAAATATAATTGAACGACTCATAGTTAGTGCATCAAAATTAAACTCAAAATTGCAACTTTGAGAGTACTTAATTACACCACTACTTACAGGTTCTCCAATTGAGACACCATTTTTGTCTCCACTTTTTTGGTATGAACCTTCTGTTCTGGAGGTGCCTACTCCCGGTTTACACGTGGAATATATACAATCTTTGATATAGTGAGCTGTGTAGTAATTGAGGCCAACGAAATCCAATCCTTTCTTGAGTTTCTCCATTTCCTTGCTCGAAAACTTGGGTAACACGCTTCCAAGAACATTCTCCATTTCTGTTGGGTACTTTCCAAATATCACTGGGTCCAGGAACCTAAATTATAATTTATGATAAAGAAGGTACAAATATAAGGTTTCTCTATATCCTTACTTAAAAAAAAAATTCTGTGACAGGAGAATTGTGTTATACCAATTGAAGGAGAATGATCTTGCTCTTTCGGTGGCCAATTTGTCTGCTGTGGAATTGCTGATTGGTTCATACCATTCATGTTGAAGGACTATGCCAATCATTCCTTTTTGCTCACTCTGAGATTTTCAATAATCAAAAGACAGTTAAAATGTGAAGAAGTTTTTGTTATGTGTTAGAGTAATAATAAGTATTTCTTGTCTTTCAAGAAATGCCACTAAGGCTGTTATTGTAAGAACTGTGTCAAATTTATTACTTGATATTTGCTTCTGTAGATACCAACAGCAGCAGCATGTGAAAGGATAATGTTATGTGCTGCTATGAATGGTTCCCTTTCTGAGTCCCCTGCTTTGCATGGTAACATTGCCAATGAGCCAGAGCAACGGGACGGCGGATATACGCCGGAACGGTAACCAAGTGGGGCTAGGTAGTTTGGCTCATTGAAGGTGACCCAATACTTGACTCTGTCACCAAAGCTTCTAAAACATAGGTCTGCATAGAATGCAAAATCTTCTCTGCATTCTCATCAGATATTAAAATATGGTTAATGTTGAAGTTAAGAAATGAAACATGTCTAGGCAAATTGGAAGATTGATTGAACAGCTTACTTTGATTGAGGACTTAGCCAGCCTCCATATCTGTCCTCCAGCTCTTGAGGACTATCATAGTGAGATAGTACTACAAAGGGTTGGATCCCTGTTTTTTCAGAAAAGAAAATGCATGTCTAATTACACAAAAACTATGTTAAATTGAAATAGAGACAGTAGTGTAATTTCTTTATCAGCAAACTATAAAGGACTAATCTTTTCATTGTAATTTTAATTTTTAATATTCTTTTTTCGAGAATTTAGGGTTTAGAATTAGAACTTAGAATTTAAATTTAAAGATTTAAAATAAAAAATAATTTAAAAAATTGGCTCATATTTACTATATAAAAAAAGGAAACTAGTTTCTTAGTTGAATTCTTTCGCCGATTTTTAATGAAAGCGTTGAAATGTGAAAGTGTATATGATATATCACATTTGGTTATTATTAGGAAAAAGAACTCTTTTAGTGAAGAGTTAGGTGAAGAGAACTAAATTTTTAATAGAATATGCACTGTACATGATGTTTTTATTCTTAATTTATAAAGCATAATTTATTTGTATATTAATTGTTAGTCTATCTTATAACTATATTTATAATTTATCAATTTTTTAAACAAAAAAATTACAATCTTATTTATTGATTTTTTTATTTAATATAAATAAATAGTTAAAAGTCTAATAAGTTAAGAATAATTTATTTAAAAAAAATATTCGGACAAGTCGACCTAACAAATTTTATAGATTTTTTTTAAGCTTTTGACTTTGCCTTTTTAACTAATTAACTTTAAAAAACCAACCAAAACTGAACTTAAAACGAATCGAACCCACTTCTACTCCTAATTATACATAATGTTTTTGTTTTTTTTTAAGTATTTATTTCTATTGTAAAACTAACAATATTATTTTTTATCCAATTTAACTCTTCACCGTATCATTAAAATGTAACAATTTCTCAAGTAAGAGTCAAAACACTGAGAATTAAATTACCTTTTAGAAGCAGAGCATCAATTAGTGTGTTATAGAAGTTGATACCAGCTCTATTGACCTTTCCAAACCTTCCCTCTGTTCACAGGAGTCTATGTTAGTAGGGCTGTGTGGGAAAATTTGTTGAGTTAGATTCAGATTTTGGTAGTGTAGGAGAGGATAAATACTTGGTAGAATTCTTGACCAAGATAAAGAAAGCTTGTAGCTGTTCACTTTCAAAGCCTCCATTAAATCTATATCCTCCTATTTTAATCCACATTCAAATTATGGAAATTAATAGCCTTTTCCTCCTCACATTTCTAGATATATTTAATATTTAAAAAAAAATCATACAAATAAAATAATTCTAACTCAAAATTATCCAGATATTTTAAATTAGAATTGATTATATGATGTCTTGAACATTTTTAAATAAATTGAATCAAATTGATTTGATCTATACTATTTACATATATAAATCAATCATCTATATGTTATACTAATAATAAATATACTAATAATAAATCAAATCATATATATATTTTATACATTCTGTATATTATATGTAAATAGCGTAAATCGGAGTCAATTTGATTCGATTTATATAAAATATTCATTTGCGTAATTTTAAAATCTACTCAATTGTCGTGTTCTATACAAATAAAAAATACCTAATTTGACCATAGATTTTTAGTAGGGTTAATCCTGATGGTTAAGAACTTAAAGATGATGCAATAGGGCATACCGGTTATGCTGTTGTGTGGGACCTGGAGATGAAGAGTTGGGGAAAGAAAGAACACAAACGTGATAAAGGTTGTTTTAATTACTGTACGTGGATGTCATGCATCAGCCCAGCAAGTTGAGAATTTTTTTATGAGCAATGTTAGGAGCCAACAATTTTGGTATTTTATAATTATCAATTGACTATCAATAATATTTTTAATGATGTGAGATTACATTCAATAGTAAAAAATCACTCACTTTTCTTTTGATGGTTAAGTGCTGTCCAAAAAACACAAAAATTGTTGGCCCTAGACTTTTTCTTTTACTGTTAATTAACATTACCACGCGGAGCGCATGGATTCCATCGTAGCATATTTTAATATTTTAAATTAGCTAAAAATATAAAAAATATTACATCAATAGGTATCTATATTAATGTTGATATTAACATATGATATTGGTGATAGAAGCTTACCAGATAGCGATGGTAATGATCAACGGCAATATCACCATTACTTCCATCAATTATTACATATCTACCTGCAAGTAGAAACTGATCTCATTCAACAAAAGATATGCAGAGATAAACCAGTCTAATTTGATGATAAACCTGGTCCGTGAGTGAAGTTATCCCAATTACTCTGTCCTTTGCCATCGCTCATGTAAGCACCTTCGTACTGTCAAAGTTTAATAAAAAACGCATAAGACCATTTACGTCTCTCCCTGTTAGCTTAAATTTTTTAGAAAAGTGACTTTATGATATAGTTTCAGAACTTTAACGACTAAAAAAAATGAATTTAACATAAGACAAATAAAAAAATTATATAAAAATTTATGAATATTTTTCTATCAATTTAAATTTTTAGCAGCGGTTTTATGTCGTACTGAAATAATAGTTACAATTTGTATTCTAATTATTAGAAGATCCATAATTAGTTTTTGTAAGTAACAATTAATAACAAGGTATATATATGGAGCTTAAAGGAAATCAAATCAAACCTGGTAAGAAGAAGATCCTATCCCGAAGAGAAAGTTGCTGGGTAGACTGAAGCCATTTGAGAAACATGGCAGAAAAGGAAGCAAATGCAACAGGATCTCACAGTAGAGGATAATTTTCTTCAATGTGGACAACCCCATTGCATGCTATTATATTGTGTTTAATTGTAAAATGCCAACCATCGATAATATACACCACAGTAGGCTATATAAACTATAGAGCAAGAACGGGTAAGATTTTTTTTGGTGACTTGAACGGGTTAGTTTTGTTTCTTTACTAGTAGTATACCCCGTGGATTCGCACGGTCTTAAATATGATTTTTTTATTAAATTTAATTATATATGTATAACTCTAAATGGTTATGTATATAAAATATATAAAAACATTTAATTTAGTGTAATGAAAATATTTAAATTATAGAGATAATAACATTAAAATTTTAAATACATTCAACAATTTAGTTTAAAATTTTGGTATTAACACAATCAATTTCTAAATATATTTATATAATAACTCATTTAAAATATAATCAACTAAAATACATATTAATCAAAACAAAATATTTCATACAAAGTTCACCAATATCTTAATATAAATATAATAGTTTCGATCACATGAGGGATAACGAAAATACATATTAATTCATCTTGGAGAATTTTGCTCTAAATTCACAAAATCAAGACAAAATCCAAAAAGAACAAAATACAACTGAAAACATATTTCTATTTTAATGCATTGAGGTCGGATCAGATTGATGTTGCATGCATATTTTAAATGCATTTTGAAGTTCATGTTCAGCTACACCATACGAATCTGGTAAAGCCATGCTGCTAGCACAATCTACTTCCTCATCCAACAAAGAATCATCCATCTATACAAAAATAAATATCAAATGCTAATAAGTACAAATATATAATAAAGTTAAACTAATAGTAATCATTTTTTAAAATTCAATCCCAATTCTTAAAATAAAATTATGAAAAATAGTTGTACATCGTAAGAAAAGAATTACAATTAAGACACCTTTTTTTCCATGTTAACAGTTGCTTCTGATAGACAGCCAATATCCATGAAGTATTCCTACAACCATAAAATAAAGAATTTTGAAACTTATAATTACTAATTAAAAGATGAAAGTAATAAAAAAAATTAACTTCTAAAAAGAATCAATAATTTAAACTTATCATATTTTTCGAGCCACGAGGTTCTTTTCCTAAATTTTTCAATTCTCTTTTTGTTTTTTAAAAAAGATTATATATCCAATAAGGTGGAAACTCACCTACGATTTATTTTATATAAATAATTTATTTAAAAAACCGGTTTAAATTGGATCAAACAGTTTCTTTTATTCCTTTCTTCTTCATTTCACACGTAAACATCATTATCTTCCAATCCTTCTTCAGAACTAATATCGGTTTGAATAGATCAAATAACTACCTTTAAAATAATTTCAATTCTTTCTGTGTTATTTTTAAATTCCTAACAGATGAATTTGGTACGTCCTTCTTCTTTATTCTTATTGACCAATTTTTCTTTAAATTTATGTGAAACTTTTATTTATTTAAGTTTCGTCAAATATATGTATACAAATTGTTTGAAAAAGTAAAATTTAGTATTCTAAAAAAGAAACAAAATTCACATTTTTTTATAGGAATTACATAAATGGTATCATCTGTCCTTTGTTGTGTGTCTCTATTTCTATCTTCTTGATGAGCTTTGTTTTGTTTTCCACAACTTATATTTTCAGTTGCTTTTAAATTAAGCTGTAAAATTTTATGGCAATCAATCAATTAACTTTTATTTTACTAATAAACTATTTTCATGCAAATTATTGTTGATTTTTCAATAGTATTCTATAAATAAATTATTTTTTTAAGATAATAAGACGATAATTTACTTGTGTAGAAATTATGATTTCACTCTCATGCACGTTTTAAAAGAATATATTTATTTAAAATAATAAAAATATATCTATTTAAAATTCTAAAATTTTGTATCAATCTACTTGTATTAATTTCAAATTAATGAGTATGTTTATTTAAATTTTAAATAAACCTACTTATATTTAAATTTTATTAAAAATAATACGAATATATTTATTTAAATAAAAAATTAAAATAATAAAAGTACATTTTCTGAAAAAGGATTAGAAGATAATGATGTACGTGTGAAACGAAGAAGAATGGAATAAAAGTAACTGTTTGATCCAATTCAAATCGGTTTTTTAAATAAACCATTTGTATAAAATAAATCAGTTTTTTTAAAATCATATAGTAACACGTGTCAGTCATCCAGAATCAACTTCACCTACAGTCGACTGCAGGTGAGTTTCTGTCATCCAATAATCTCTTTACATATAACATCTCATATTTGAATCTTAACATAAGGCAGCTAAATCGTTCTAATTTCCTAATTTTCTTTTTCATTTTTGTTTATTTTATGCACTATCTCCAAAAGAAGAAGTAAAAAAACAATAAATTTTGTTGAAAATATCTATTTTTTTTCACTATGATAGACTTTTTAATTTTATAGTCTTCTATGTACACTTTTCATAATATAATATGAAAGTATATTGTCTTTAGTGGGAGTTCTCTTCTCCTCTTTCCCTTTTTCTTTATTATTCTAGTTCTTTCACTTATTCTATTTTTTTAATATATTATTCAATGACTAATTATAAATTTAATAATTAAAATATAGTTATATTATTATTTTTACGGTGGATAACCAAAGATTAGTGGACTGGACTCGTTTAGTTGGCCCAATCGTCTGAAGGAGAAAGTCCTTTGACTAGGTTCGCCTTTGAAAGCCTCCGTCCAACTTGTGTACGCGTGAGAAAATGATGAGTGGTACCTGCAAAGATACTCCAATATCAGCAAGGGTCTAAGCAAGTTTAGAGAATATTGAAACTTAGAGATATGGGTGGCAACGGGACGGGTAGAGGCGGGTTTTTACTCTACCCGATCACGTCCCGCCGTACATCAACCCGCATAGAATTCGCCCCACTTCTATCCGCGGGTAGTAAAACGTTAAACCCTAATCCGCCCCTGCGGGTATCCGCCCCGCCGCTATAATTATTAAAATCTAATAAATAAAATTAGATTTTAAAATTTATATAACTATCATCACATACATAACATAAATTAAAGTAAAAATTTAAATATGATACAATATTATTAATCATTTACTAATTATTTTACATATATTATACATATTATATATTAAAATTAGATATATTATATATATAGCGAGGCGGGTATTACCTAAACTCGACCCTGCCCAACCCTTCCCAAGAATCCTCCCTTGCTAAAAACCCGCCCCGTACCCGCCCCGAGCGGGTAGGGGCGGGGTGGGTACTCACGATTTGGGTGGTATTGTTATCCCTACTTAGAGATACTTGAGGGGTGTCAGTGTATTTATAGTGGTGAACCAATAACTACCGTTGGAGTAGTTTCACCTTTTAAGGAGGATAACCGTCCCTTTATCTTAAGGAAGTTGGGATATGGCTCCTGGAAGTGGGTTGAGAGATTTTAGGGGCAGTTACTTATTTGAATGGGTGTTATCTGCCAGCTAATCTTTACTCCCGACTTCCTTAGAGCAAGTTGTGGTTAGATCCGACTTCTTGAGAGAAGGTCGGTGTCGAATGAGGGCCAATCTTTGGATTGGGCCTTTCGTTTGGATCTGGACCTTGATGTTGGGGGCGAGTATAAACAATTATATTATTAATTTAATAATCAAAATATACCATATGATACTTTCATTTAAATTGAGATGAAATATTTTCTTCCAAAATTAATAAATTTTCTTCATCCATTCTTTTATCTATCTCTCTTCTTCTCTATTTTTCTCTATCATTTCCTATCTATATATAACTTATATTTTATATTATTTGTCACAGTCCAAAATAAGCCATGACTGTCACTCATAAAAATAGTTTTCCAGTAAGCCTAACTGATTCGAATATAAGATAAACAAAAAGGTTACACATATTTTTGATAAATTTACATTTTTTTGAATGAATAATTACATATTTTTAACAAAAATAAAATAAATAAATATGGATGGATCCTGCCGTGACATATAGAGCAGATGACGTTTAAGAACTCAACAAGGAATAGATACCCATTACAGATCATTACTCTTGAATAGAAATACTCACATAATCAAATATTTATTCCTGAAAAATATTTAAAAAAAGAACGGAGTAAGTTTTCCAACCCAGTGACTAGACAGTACTTCTATAATTCACATGAGACTATATAAACTTATTGTAAAAATAATTTTATTTAGAAAATAATAATTTATACGAATGAGTGAATCAATAAGGGAGTTCTTATAAAGAAATCAAATCAAATAGTCTACACTTGGGCGGCTCCACCTCTAAGGATAGCCCTTTCCTCTCGTGTGGCCTATACGTTAGGCAAGCAACGCCCCTGCTATTTGAGGTCTGAGCTAGATGCATCTATGTTAACGTCATAACCGCCGCTAACTACAGTTTTCTAATACGAGTCTCCCAAACCAATTCAAACATATAATTTCAAATATAACAAATTCTTCGGTCTTTCAAACACGAGGTATCAAATCAAATAATACTTTCTCATCCAAATCATATTCAATTATATTTTTTCAATTTTAAGGCATTTCAAATATATTTCACAATTTCAAAATAAGTGAATACCAACAAATACTTCAATATTTCAAAAATACATATTCGAGTAAAATCAAATACTTTAAAATAATATAAAACTTCTTCAAACATACATATAGTCTCATAAAAATATATAGTCTCATTTTCATATTAAAATGAGCTTAACAAGGATAAATATTTAGTTCTAATAAATCGATCATTCAAATTAATTTAAAATCTTTTGATAAAAATCTTTGTAAGTATAATTATAAATTCAGGCACCGTATATCAAAATAATTATAGCAAAACCAAATAATTATAAATGTAAAGCTTACTCACAACATGGTCCTAAGGGGCCAAAGAGGCCGAACTCGGGTGCCAAATTAAAAGGGTACGAAAGAGCACAGAACTTGAACTGGGACAGTGCAGCAACTTCAATTGCCACAACACCAGCCAAATGCTGTAGATTCAAATTGAATAAAAGACAAATACAAATATAATTCTGAAAATTCAAAGCAGAATATAGAGGCCAAAAATAAATCAGAATAAAAATAAGACAGAAAAATGAAATGACGACAGAGATAAGGTGAAAATAGAATAGATCAAGGGAAGAAGTTAGAACAGAATAGTGGCAAGACATTGTTGCTGGTAAGTTTGGAAGTTGTAGCATGTTTTTCAGCGACAGTAAGAGCTACACTGGTGAAGCAAAATAGCGGTAGCATTAGATCCTCTCCTCCGGCAGTGGCATTAGTAACTCCGATGAAAACACGGAGGTCAGGGGTCAGCCATGGTGGAGCAAGTTAGGGGATGAAGTAGCTCCAGGTGCACCAGCGGTGAGCTCCAGCGACGGCAACGGAAGAAACCTCCATCGTCACCTCCTCTCACGACGTCCACCCTCCTTCCCTCTATCTTGTAGCTCTTTCACCCTCTCTTCGTTCTCTGCGCTTTTCGCTGCAATGACAAGGTCTCCCTTCAATGGCGATTTTTTCGGCGGTGACGACGCCGTGCCTCCTCCCTCTCTTCGTCGCATCTTCTCTCTCAATGTCTCTCTTTCTAGTTTGTTCTTCATCCCTCCCTCTCCCTTTCGGGTTTGTGCTTGCCATTACCTCTTCTCTGATTTGAACCTCTCTCGCTCTCTCTCAATGTCAACAACGACAGTGGCTCAAGTCCTGCTGGCCCTCTTCCTTTTTTTTCTTCCTTTCTTTTCTTTATTCTTTCTTTCATTCACTCTCTTTCCTTCTCTTCTCTGATTTGGGGAGAGAGTGTTGGTAATTTAAAAAGTTAGGATTTGGTTTGAAAAAAAAGAGGAATAAGGGTATTGTAGGGATTTTACATTCTACCCTCCTTATAAAAATTTTTGCCCTCGAAAATTGATATAATCTACAAAACTTTACATGATTTTAGCACTTTACCAAACATGAGAAATGAGTATAACAAGGTGAAAAAGTTACAAGATAGGATCCTGATAAAACGATGTCATTGATATTTTCCTACTCTCGTTCCCTTGATAACTCAGATATACATAGCCCTCATCACGTCGTTCGTCAATCTTTTCTAAATACAATCTTGGTTCTGTAGTACATATTCTTGGTAGCAACCAGTCTTATGTCAAGTGTTTGAATTACAACTTTTCGAACTTCAGAATCGATTAGCTGTATCATAAAGAACTAACGTATCGCTTGCTATATCTGGAAATCGCACGTGACACTGAAACAATCACGAAATTGCTTAAAAGGATTCAAAACTTAGGCAGAAAAGAGAAAACATCACAGATAGTGTTCGCAAGAATTCAGGGAGATGCGTAGGATCGCAACTAAATAAGGATATACAAAAACAGTGAAGCATGCCAAAAAGAGAATCAATCACATCTTAGCAAGAAAATCCGGAATCAAGAAATTTTGATAGAACAATAAAAGAAAAGATAGTGTATAAAGTCAAAACAAGTTTATGTTGGATCAAAGAAGTACGAAGTTCACAAGAGATGGCTACTAAAATCAATGGTAATATTCACAAAGATTTAAAAGAATGATTAGGAACACAATCAAATAGGACATCCATCAACAATGGATAAAACTATGAGAGAATCATTAAAAACTAACATAAATGCTATCACGTCAAACAAATTCAAGTTGAAGCAAAAATAGAAGGTTTATAAATTGAAGATTAATAAAGGTTAGAGCAAAGTTTTTTTTTTCCCTCAAAAACCTTAGAGAATACCTCGGTGTACAACCATGCAAGGATATGTATAAACAAAAAGATAAAATCAATAACAGAGAAAACAAAGTAAAACATAAATTAAAAATATGACAACATGTTTCGGGATAGACAACTTAACAGTCATAAAAATAAAAAAACAGTAACTGCCACAAAATTAGTATGCTTCCTTTTTTTTTTTTGAAACCTTCAACTAAGTGCCTTTGAGATTATTATCATAACTTTGGATATTAAGTAATTATGCTAATAAAATTTAATATCTCCTAACTCTAAATAATAGATAGGTTATGTAAAATATGACAAGAAATGCAATGATTTCCTTGTTGTCCCTTATGCCAAAATTCACACATACATTCAACTCATTTTTGTCATTGTTAAAAAATAAAGTTAAATGATTCCCTATAATCATGCGGCTAGACTTAGTATGAAGTTACAAATAAATTCATATATAAAATAATGACAATAATAAAACTAAAATTTAAAGTACTAACAATTAACACACTAAGATCAATTATAATAACTACTTTTTTTTTAATCTAAATCTCCAACTATGAATTTGCTTTTAACATAATTAAAATACCTAGCAAAAGAATTTTAAAAATTTAGTATGAGATCAAATTTCTTGTAAAGATAAAACACCAAAAAAAAGTTATCTTCATAAATAATTAATAGAACTTAAAGCCACGAACTAAAGAAAAATTCAAATATATATGTATATATCCTTGATTTTTTTTATAAATAAATAGGTAACACACATGCAAATATAACTGTAGTTACAGAAAAAGGTTGGCTATCTTTTATGTGAAAAGGAGAACAACAACTATAAATTATAAGTTGCCAATTATAAACCAGTCATTTTACATACACTAATACACATATTTTATATAGACAAATATCTACATCTATATATGCAGTAGTTTTTAACTGATATTAATGATTCTTAAAAAGTTAATATGCATAAGAATAAATATAATGAAAATTGGAGCATATAATCATCAATGGTTGGAGGAAGATATGGAACCCTTGTAAAAGAAATTTTTCAAAAGAAAAAAAAACTTAAAGTAATAGTAATGTTTTATGTATACATTACACTTTGATAAAAGGCAAAATATCAAATGCTAAAATACTTTTAACAACTTCGCAAACAATCAAGAAATATAATAATTAAATACTTAAATAAGTGTAGAGTAAAAAAATTGAGCTTCCATAATCGTAACATTGAGGTTAATGATTAAGATGCAAGGGAAAGAAATATTCAAGTAAATACTCAATAATACTAATAATAAAATTAGCAATAACTTTGTTACAAGAGAATAGACATTTCAAACTATTAGTCTTTCAATAAAAAAATTTAACTTGTTGAAAAATTTACCAAAATAGTCTTTATATATTATGATTATTCTAATAAAATCTTAAATTATTTTAATATTGATTTCCACTTATAATTTTAAAAGCAACAAGGTTCACAAAAATTTGATATTTATTACATTAAAATAAATAATATATTTTCAATTCTACTGAAAATTTAATTTAAAGTATTATTGTATAACTCAAGTAAGTACATAATTTTACTTACATTATTTTATTCCACGAACCCAACTAAATATAAATCATGAAACATTAGGTCTAGTTTAGAAATCAGATAATTTTAAAACTAGAGTTATTAAGAGGTACATAATAAGAAAGTATGATTTATACTAATTAGTTGAATATAATAAGAAAAAAAATTCTTATAGATAATTTATTTTGCTTTAAGAAATTAGATATCTAGTCTTTTTATCAAAAACCGTCAACAATTCTTTCCGATCTCTAAAATATAAAATCCAAATATCACAAAGACACTATAAATCAAGAAAACTAATCTCCCTAAATCTCTGAGAATAAGAATAATAATTGAGAATAAGAAAATTTTCAGAAAAACAAGGATTAAGAAAATTTTCAGGTTTCAGATTATAGTCAAAAGAAAAATTCATCTTATAATCACCAACCAAAAGGCAAGCGTTCACAATCTTTCTCTCAATTGATCAAGCAGGAAATAGTTCCGTGACAAAAAGTCATGTTCAGCAACAAAGAATCATAGCGAAAACAGATCATCAAATTAGAAAAACACAACTAAACTTCTAGATCGAAAAAGACTTACGATCCAGCTAACTGATCACCCAAATAATTCACTACACTTAAGCAAAGAAAATCAACAATCAAACAAACAACAATAACACTCTATTCATATGTTTCATCACATAATCCTTCTTGAGCAACTAAATAGCAGTTTTCAAAATTATTGATTTGAAAAAAAAATCAAAAGCTAATCAAAATTATGTTAACTTCAAAAATCATCAACATAAGAAGAAAAATCTCAATATCACTGATCAAATCCAGAACAAAATATCTTCATCAGAAACTCAGCAAATTTATGCAATCCACAAATCCAAATATAATTCTATAAGGAAATCAGATGGTAATTCACAGCAAACATAAATTGAATCTTCTAAGTAATTCATGAACTATTGACATTAAGAATCATAGAGAATAACCCAAAGACAAAGAATATTAAAGCACACATTCACAAAATCAGAGAAAATTAGAACTAGTTAGGAGAGAAATCACGAACCGCAATCAAAACTGAAACCATTGAAAAAACACATTCGAGAAAATCTTCCAAATGATATATTAAAATTGGGTACAAAAGGACAAGAGTAGTAAGAAGCGGCAGAGGACACATGATCCTATCATAGGACAACAATGACATAGAAGACAAAGAGGACATTCTTATAGGCCTTTGATAGTGTCACAATTTGTACAAATAGGCGCGCTTTTATTTATACAATTGTGATCTTATCATAGGACACTTGCTCCATATTACACAGATTAAACCTAAGCTCTGATACCACCTTGTCACAGCCCAAAATGAGCCATGACTGACGTTCAGGAAAATAGTTCCTCATCAAGCCTAACTTATTCGAATATAAGATAAATAAGAAGGTTACACATATTTTTTTATAAATTTACAATTTTTTTGAATGAATAATTACATATTTTTAACAAAAATAAAATAAATAAATAAGGATGGATCCTGCCTGTGATATATGGAGCAAATGACGCCTAAAAACTCAACAAGGAATAGATACCCATTGCAGATCATTACTCTTGAATAGAAATACTCAGATAATCAAATATTTATTCCTGAAAAATATAAAAAAAACAGAGTGAGTTTTGTAACCCAGTGACTAGACAGTATATTTATAATTCACATGAGACCATATAAACATTATTATAAAAATAGTTTTATTTAGAAAATAATAATTTATATGAATAATTGAATCAATAAGGGAGTTCTCATACAGAAATCAAATCAAACAGTCTACACTTGGGCGGCTCCACCTCTAAGGGTAGCCCTTTCCTCTTGTGTGTCCGTACGGAATAACAGATCCAACGTGTGGCCTACACGTTAGGCTAGTAACACCCCTGCTAGCTGAGGTCTGAGCCAGATGCATTTAGGTTAACGTCATAACCACCACTAACAATGGTTTTCTAATCCGAGCCTCCCAAACCAATTCAAACATAAATTTTTATAACAATTTCTTCGGTCTTTCAAACACGAGGTATCAAATCAAATCAAATAATACTTTCTCATCCAAATCATATTCAATTATATTTTCTCAATCTTAAGGCATTTCAAATATATTTCACAATTTCAAAATAAGTGAATACCAACAAATACTTCAATGTTTCAAAAATACATATTCGAGTAAAATCAAATGCTTTAAAATAATATAAAACTTCTTCAAACATACATATAGTCTCATGTGCATATTAAAATGAGCTTAACAAGGATAAATATTTAGTTCTAATATATCAATCATTCAAATTAATTTAAAATCTTTTGATAAAAATATTTGTAAGTATAATTATAAATTCAGGCATCGTATATCAAAATAATTATAGCAAAGTCAAATAATTATAAATGTAAATCCTACTCATAACATGGTCCTAAGGGACTGAAGCGGTCGAACTCGGGTGCCAAATTAAAAGGATATGAAAGAGCGCAGAACTTGAACTGGGACAGTGCAGCAAATTCAATTCCGACGATAGCAACAATGGCCACAACACCAACCAAATGCAGTAGATTTAAATCGAATAAAAGACAAATACAAATATAGTTATGAAAATCCAAAACAGAATAGAGGCAAAAAATAAATCAAAATAAGAGCAAGACAGAGAAACAAAATGACGGCAGAGATAAGGTGAAAATAGAATAGATCAAGGGAAGAAGCTAGACTAGAACAATGGCAAAACAGTGTTGCCGACAAGTTTGGAAGTTGTAGCATATTTTTCAGCAACAGTAAAAGCTATACTGGTGAAGCAAAACAGCGGTGGCATTAGATCTTCTGCTCTGACAGTGGCATCAGTAACTCCGACAGAAACAGGGAGGCTAGGGGTCAGCCACGGTGGAGCAAGTTAGGGGATGAAGTAGCTCCAGGTGCACCAGCGGTGAGCTCCAGCGACGGCAACGGCAGAAACCTCCATCATCTCTTCCTCTCACGACTGCCACCCTCCTTCCCTCTATCTTGTAGCTCTCTCACCCTCTCTTCATTCTCTGCGCTTTTCGCTGCAACGACAAGGTCTCCCTCCAACGGCGATTTCTTCAGCGGCGACAACGCCGCGCCTCTTCCCTCTCCTCGTCGTGCCTTTTCTCTCAATGTCTCTCTTTCTAGTTCGTTCTTCATCCCTCCCTCTCTCTTTCGGGTTTGTGCTTGCCATTACCTCTTCTCTGATTTGAACCTTGTTGAGTTAAGAAACTAAATTAATTATTGATGACAAACATTATTTTTGGCAAAATAAATAATTAGAGTTGTTTAATTAATAAATATACATTGCTAATTATTTATGTTATGTTGCAGGCCATAATTCAAGTTAAGCAGCCCAAATGGTATGAAAATAATATAGCAAGGCTGATGGGTAAATAAACTAGCACAGCCCAAAAGAAACAAAGCCAAAGGATCCAATAGGCCAAACGAGTTGCTTAATAAAAACCGGATCCAAGCCCGTATCCATCCCACAAAGCTTCTCTTGTAAGATTGAATTCTTCACTCCTCCAAAGTAAGCAACGTTCCTCTCCTCTCAAATCAAGTCAAATCATGGCATCAGAAAAGTAAGAAAGAGAAAGAGAGAAAAAGGTTCCTCCCTAAGCTAGTAACCAAAGAAGCAAGAGAGAGAGAGTTAAAGCTTGAAGCACAGAAGCTAAAATAGAAATTCCAAGCTAAATCAAGCTTAAGAAAGGTAATCCATCTCATCTTGTATGCATCAGATCTTCATCCTTTCTTCCCAACTCTCTGCTCTATCCAAAAAATGGCATTCAAAGGAAAAGTTGATCTCTGTTCTTCACTGCTACAAATCCACGGTCACAAGAGATTCTTGAGGACCAAGTTGCATCTATATGGTTCAGATTTGGTTGACCATTGGAAGACATTTTCGGTTACTCCTTCATGGCTTTCGGTCAAGTTGGAAAAGTCAGAAGCAAAGGTCCTACTTTGATGTTTGAGAAGAAAAAGTGAGCTTGGGGGTTGGAAAAGCTCAGTGCTCAAGGAGCTGACCTAGGAAGATAAACCCATCAACATGCTAGGAGATAAAAGAGGTTTGTTGTTCATTCAGAAACCAAGGAGAAAAAAAACCAGAGTGTGAGAACAGTGTTCTGTTAGGAAGTTCATCTACTTGGATAATGCTTTCTTTCAAAGAAGCATTCGGCCAATACTGAAGAACTCAAGTTGAGGTTTGTGAATCTGGTTTTGCACATAGCAAAGAGGCTGCTGATGAAGTCAATCTCCTTCATGTTTTACTGATTGTAATGTACTTTTCTAAGCTTATCTTTCTGTAATTTCTTGAGAGAAAAGGCAGTGTGAGAAAGCTTGAGAAAAAACTATGAGTGGAAAAAGGCTGAGAGATACACTTGAGAGAAAAGTCTAGAGTTGTTTTCTGATTTCTTTAGGTATGATTGTGTCTTGTATCTTGTACCTGTAAGGTATCCCTTTCTTAGTTGGGTTAGCACTAAGAGGTATATTATGTATTAGCATAGCCAATGTCAAGTTAGGTTAGAACTTGAGTGTGAAAGGATTGGGTCAATCCTGTGTTATTGGTGTATGTAATACTGTTAACTATAGTGAAATTCTTCCATAGTTGTGGAGGAGACTGGATGTAGGTTGCATAGCACAAGGCAACCGAACCAGGATACTTGCTGGTGTTAGTTTTTCTCTTCTCTGCTGTGTTCTGTTTTCTGATTTTCATGAGACAAAAACAAATTGTCTCATAAATTTTCGCTACTCAGTTCGAACAGAATCAGAATTGCAAAGTTATTTTAAAAGGGTAATAACATCAAAAATCAAAGGAAGGCATAGATTCAACCCCCTTCTCTAAGCCTACCACAACCTTCAAACCTCTCTCGCTCTCTCTCGATGTCAACAACGACAGTGGCTCCAGCCTTGCTACCCTTCTTCCTTTTTTTCTTCCTTTCTTCTATTCCTTCTTTCTCTCGGTCACTCTCTTTACTTCTCTTCTCTGATTTGGGGGGAGAGTGTGGTAATTTAAGAAGTTTGGGTTTGGTTTGGAAAAAAAGAGGAATAAAAGTATTATAGGAATTTTACATTATTAATTTGACAAACCAAAATATTTCATGAGATATTCTTTCATTACAATTAAAATAAATTTTTTTAAAATTAAGAAACTTTCTCTCTCATTCTTCTTCTTTATCTTTCTCTTTTCTCTTTCATTCTTTATTTCTTTTTACTTTTATGTGCTACAGAAAAATAAAATTAATAAAATAATATAAATCAAATAAATTCATAAAATTATAAAAAATACATTAAATTTATAATTAAATATAATTAAAAATAATCACACAATATTATTCACATAAAAAATATTATTATTAATATTATTATTATTATGTATATTTTTTTTAATTTTTTATTTAATTTTAAATTTTTATTATTTATCTTTTTAAACGATATTTTTATTTTTCTTTTTTTAAATATTTATTAAATATAATTTATAAAAAATACTAATGTTATTATTAATAATTAGATCAAGATTCAATTGTTTAAAAAAAATTAATTTGGGTTAATTTTATAACTATCAATATAAATTTTTTTATTCTAATATCTAATTATATTTTATATATATAAAGAGAAAAAATATTATTTTTAAATAATAAGTGTAAAAATTAATTATTTTTATTTATGTAATAGATTTAACACCTAATCAAATATAAAAGTATATACATTAAATTTTTTTATAATGAATGTTAAAATTAATTATTAGTTAAAAATTAAACCCTTTTATATAAAAATAATAACTAAAAAATTTATTATATAATTTTTTAATCTATAGAGATCCTGTTCTTCTTTAGTTGACGGAGACTTTTTGTCTCCCTGCGACGTTTTTGTAAAAGTAGTTTAATTCTATAAATCTTCTATGTTATAATATATAATGTCATGACAAAGATAACATAATTTTAAGAGAAATGCTCCCGTAAAGACGCTTAAAACGTCTTTTTGTAAAGATGCTTATATTTCATATTATTATTGGACGTATTAATGAACCGATTATTTTAAATTTTTTAACAAATTAAATTATAACCGATTTTTTTGTAACAATAACAATAAACTCATTTTTTTAGAGATTTAATTGTATTTTTAAATTTTAGGAATTTAAATGTCCACAAAACAAAAAATCAGGGATATATTTGTCTTTTTATCAAAAAGTTTAAAGATATTCGATTTAGATTGTGTAATTCGATCGGATCAAATCGGATCTAATAATTATAATGCAAACAATTGGGTTTATTATTATTCCTATAATAAACTATTTTGTTCTGATTTATTAAAAAATAAATTATTAATCAGTTTAATAAAAATGTCTAATAATAACATGACACATATAAACGTCTTAAAAAAAATATTTTTAGTGTCTTTATTAAAGTGGTCTTTAATTTTAAAAGATTCATATTGTTATTACAAACAAAAACACTAATTATCTTCTAATTCCATCCAAACTATTGATTAATAATATTTAAGAGATAATACTCAATTTGGTCCCTGAATTTACACGCGAGTCTCAATTTAGTCTCTGAAGTTTCAATTGCCTCTATTTAGTCCCCAAACTTTGTGAATACAACTCATATTAGTCCTTGAAACAATTTTCAACGTACAAAGGTTAACGGAACACTATCGTGACAGCCGGATACCACACTAAACTTTGTAAAATGATGTCGTTTTGGTTTTGGCACTCAAATAATCTAAAAACAACATCCTAAATGGTGTTTATTAAAATTTTACCTAACAAAATAAGTAATATGATGCCGTTTTTGAGCTATTTAAATGTCAAAACCAAAACTGCATCATTTTACAAGTTTTAACGTGACATGTGATAGTCTACAACAGCGTTCTATTAACATTTTTATACTAAAATTGGTCTCAGGACTAATATGAGACACGTTTATAAACTTCGGGGACTAAATAGAGACAATTGAAACCTCAGGGACTAAATTGAGACTCGCGTGTAAGTTCAAGGACCAAATTGAGTATTATCTCAATATTTAACGAGGAGTTTATGCCTGAAGAGATGATAGTGCGAGAAGGCCTTTGACACAGGAGCATTTTTCATCAATGAGACAAATAAATTAATCCAAGTGTAAAATGTTTTCATTCTAGGCACTGGTCTCACGGTTCAAGCTTGGTCTAATAATCTTTATATTTGACTGGAATTCTTTATCTTTGTGATCACCATCATATGATCCAGGCACAATGCTCTGGGTTTTATGATTTGCAATGAAATTCTTGTACCAAGTTGCAGATGATCTTGGAGTCCTTTTCAGTGTCTCATAATCAACATGGTATAGTCCAAATCTCACTGACTGTCCATATTTCCATTCGAAGTTGTCTAGCAAAGACCATGCAAAGTAACCTCTAACATCTGCTCCTTCCCTGCTCACATGATACACCAACAAATTCAACACTTAGACACATTTCAATTTGAATTTTAATGCATTATATTGTATAGTCTATACCTTATTGCTGCAGCTAGATTTTCCAAGTGACCTGACATGTAGTTTATTCTGGTAATATCGCTTTTATAATCTTCCTCCAGGGGATTTGAATCATAGGAATAGCCATAGCCTATAAAACATTGGCTAGTTAGAAATGAGAAAATAATGCTTGGAGATTTAATGAAAGGGCTTGCCTAATGAGGTTAATTTTGATGTTACCATTTTCTGTAATGAACATTGGAGTGTTGTTGTATCTGTCTTTAAGATAGATAAGAGTGTTCTTCATGCCTTGTGGGTAAACAACCAGCCATTCAAATGGAGTCTGCATTAGCAATAGAAGCCTCATAAGTTAGAACCACCTTGTCCTTGGTCAATAATGGTCATGCAAGTTTTTAGATGAGATTGAGGTTTGAGGTGCTTACAAGCTCTCCAAGTGGGACACCATTTCTCTCTGCTGTTTGCTGATATAAACCTTCTGTTCTGGAGGTTCTGGGCTGTTCTTGGCATGCCGGCGATGAGCAGTCTCGGACATAGTAACTTGAGTAGTGATTGATGCCAATGAAATCCACTCCTCTCTTGAGTTTTTCTTTCTCAGTGCTTGAAAATTTTGGTAAGATGGGTCCTAGAATCTTTTCCATCTCTCTTGGGTACTTTCCCAATATAACCGGGTCTAAAATCCTGCATTATATATTTATAATGTAGTTTAGTTTAGTCTATATATACATTCTAGCAACTTAAGGAAATTCTACCAATTTATGGTGAATGCTTGAGCTCTTTTTGTTGCTAATTGATCTGCTGTGGAATTGCTGAAAGGCTCAAACCAGTCAATATGCACGACAATGCCAATTTTCCCCCCTTGCTTACTCTGGATTAGACATTGATAACAACAAAGAAAGTAATGTAAGAATTTATTTAACAAACTATTCTTGTTCTGAATGTGGGATCAAATTACCTGGTATTTGGTTCTGTAAATATCAACAGCAGCAGCATGTGACAGTATGATATTATGGGCTGCAAGAAAAGGTTCCTTCTCTGAATCTCCATCAGTGCAATTCCCAAAAGGAGCAGAACAACGACATGGTGGGTATATTCCACTACGGTAACTAAATGGGATCTCAAGATTTGGTTCATTGAAAGTAATCCAGTACTTCACTCTATCTCCAAATGATTTAAAACATATGTCCGCAAACATCTGAAAATCTTCCCTGGCATTATTGTCTCAAACATAAGCATGGCATTTGTGTTAAGTATTAACAACTAATTAATGAGTCCTATGCAAGGGAATTAGTTGGTTACTGTGACTGGGAACTTAGCCAACTGCCATATCTGTCCTCAAGCTCTTGAGGGAAGTCAAAGTGAGACAATGTTACAAAGGGTTGGATACCTGCGAGTCAACAAATAATTTAGTCAAACATATCAAATTATCTAACAATTTGTAACTATTATTTTCGCAAACAATACTGCATCGGAATAATAACGTTATCAGGTAGTGTTTGGTGGAGAGACAGAAACAGGAAGACTGAGACGGGAAGACTAAGACTGAGAGACAGAGACTAAAAGATAGTATTTTATTTGGTACAAAATAGGAGACAGAAATTGAAATAAGAACGAAACTCTAATTTAATTTGCACAAAGGGTAAAATTGAAATTAATTAATTGAAATAAGGGTATTTTAGATATAAAATTTTATTAAAGTTTCAGTCTCCATCTCTAAAAATTTTAGTCCCTTGTGTTCTTACTTTTTGGAAATTCTAAAATACTAAAATTTTAGAGATAGAGACCGAAATTTTAGTACATCAACAAACATGATACTGAGTCTTAATCTCTTAATCTTTGTCTCAGTACCTCGAAGCAAAAGCTAGTTACCGAATTGAAATAAAACCTTTGAGTAGCAATGCATCTATAAGTCTGTTGTAGTAGTTGATACCCGCCAAGTTGATTTTTCCAAATCTACCTTCTGCTCATCACAGTCATTGAAAATTCCGCTTCTCAATTATTAACGCACTATAAGTAATTAAAATAATTTATTAACGCTCTATAAGTTTATTATTATTTTTTTCCCTCAAGTTAAAAGCATACTTGGTAGAATTCTTGCCCATGAAATTGAAAACCGGTAACTGTTGACTCCGATAGCTTCCATTAGATTTATATCTTCCTGTTTCCATCGCAAATTCCACATACTCAATACAAGTATAATCAATTGCTTGATTTTTATTTTATTTTTGGTATCCGAAAGTATGTTATTATATACACTTGATAGTACACAGTTATTAAATTTTAATCAAACGCTAATTTAATAAACTGGTCATGTAACTAAAACTTTCTTTTCAGAGACTAAGACTAAATTAGTGCTAAATTATGATAATCGATCAGGGGAAACAGTGCGCATGCTTTTGTCGGGTAAAAGTAGGTGCCTATCTTTTTCAATTATGCTACACATTTCAACGTTTAAGAAATATAGTAATCATGCAATGTTTAAAACAAGAAGAAATGATTACCTACCCCCTGATATTTTTTTCATGAATAATGTCATATCATCAGTACATATTATTATTTTTTTTAGTATTTGATTAATAATAATTTATGCCAATATTTACAAAATTTTATATATAAAAACTTATATAATTTATACTTATATTTATTAAAATTTATACATATATATTAATATAATTTATACCTATATTTTTCAAAATTTACACAAATAAATTAATAATTTTATTTGTTAAAAATAATTTAGTATTTATATTAGTTAAATAATAACAAAAATATTAAAAATTACTTGTCCCAAGAGTTTTTGTTTTATTTATCCTAACACCCTGTACAGAAATTGTTAAATAATCTAAAAGAGAGGAATCTCCTAACTTTACAACGCAGAAAGCATATATATAGTTTACGTAGAAGTATAAATACAAACTAATTAATTTTTATTTTTGTGAGCACATGGAAGATAAAAGAAAGTAAAAAAGTATTGTTCTTAAAAATAACCGGAAAATATTGTTACTTCTTTAGAAAATAATGAGAACTAATTGTGCAATACACTAATACTTTTATATTTTTATTGGTTTTTGTACACATACACTTAAATACTTATACACCCATAAATGATCAACTCACATTATATAAAGTCTATACATATACATAATAAATTGAAAGAAAAAAATATATACTAATAAATTATCATGTTTAAAAGAATTTCTTTAAATGTTGACTTTGAATATATATGAATTCTACAGTATTTATAAGTTGGTATTTAATTTTTGTCTAATTTATTTTTTTAATAAATTTTAAATTTTTTAAAATGATTTATTTTTATACTTTATAAATAAAATATTAATCTTTAATTTTTTTTAGCAATTTATACATACACAACTTTTTAAGCTATATAATAAGAGAAAGTATGAGAAGCTAATGGAATACTTGTATAATGTGTACAATAGAGATTTATAAAGTATTAGAGATATAATCATTAATGTTACTTTTTTTGATCAGTTAAAATTTTTGGAATGAGTGGTATCATGACATGATATTAGAACATTATATCTGAAAAGTCAAAAATTCGATTTTTGGTGAATTCCAAAATCATTTTATAACTCAATAACACTCAATAATCTATTTATCTCGCTAGCGGAATCCATATAATAATCACCGTATTTGGCAGTAAATAAAGATAAGTAGACTTATTAAGAAAAACAATGATAGAAGTAAAGCTTAAAAAGATTTACCAGATAGCGATGGTACTGATCAACTGCAACATCACCATTGCTTCCATCAACAATATTACCTGCAATAATTATATTGGTATCCTTAATCCCCTCAACCAAGATGATTACATTAGAGAGAGTGTTATTGTTGGATTATTATTGACCTGGTTTGTGAGAGAAGACATCCCAGTTGCTGATTCCTTTGCCATCACTCAAGTAAGCACCTTCGTACTACCAACAATACTCACAATTAATCACACACTGAAAAAAAAAATTCTTAAAAGAGGTATAAGACTCGGTAAATTAAAAACCTGGTAGGAAGAGGAAGCAGTGCCAAAGAGAAAGTTGCTTGGAAAAGATGGAGACGGATCTAAGTGTTTTGAGATTGCTTCTATGGGAGTGATGGAGCCACATAACAGTGATAATGTGAAGCATAAGAAGAGGAGTATCTGTATCTTCACAGACATAGCTCTCTCAATTGTGGAAAACACCACCATTATTGGATCCTCCACCTTATTAGTTTCTTCTGCAGCTCTTATTATTAGCTTGCAAGCTTAATGCCTTGAATGACAAACTAATTAAGTTGACGATTGCTAATTATATTTAGAGCAAATAATAGATGTGCTGTTAGTTGAAAAATGCTCACAGCTTACAATCTGAAAGCGACGGAAGAGCGAACTAGTTCGTATATAACGTACACGATAAAAATGCCGTATCATTTCGTATTTACACGTTAATTTCCTACAATGGTAACTCTTTTTTTTGGGTTAGTAATTGTCGTATTATCTTGTTTCAATGATTTTGCAAAGTTTTCAGAGAGTTGTTCATTTTTTTTTCTTTGGTAGAGAAATTATTTTTTGATTTTAGAGTTACAGGATTAATTATATAATCAATAAACAAATAGTTGTTGTACTGAAAAATGAGGGGGAAAAATTGCCACGTAGTATTTGGATAAGGATCAGAAAAGTTAATTAATTGATGGAGAGAACGGGACCCTATAGAATTCTGCTAAATGCGAGAATGTATTGTTATACCCACGAAAAAAAAAAAAAAAGGAAACAGAAGTGCATAGTCACGTGGGTGGCACATGTCCCCACTTAAACCCCTTCCCTCCTCATTCTCTCGAGCCTTCCCTGATCCCCCCTCTCTCTTTTATTTTCATTTCCTTCATACAAATCAAAACCAAACCCTCTCTTTTCCTTCATCTCCTCTTCTATTTCATCTTTTTCATTTCAAAATCTTCATCCAACCACAACACACCAGATTTCATTTTACCCTTTTATTTTATCTCTATTTTAATATATCATCTATATTCAAAGTAAATTTTTATTTTTCACAACCCCAAATCAAGAAGCTCATACTAATGAGTGAAGGAAGCATTCAAATTTGAGTTCCAATTATTATTGAGGCTTCAAGGTAACTTTTTGACTCAATAATTAGCCATATTCCCAATTTTTGTCATCTATATATTTATGGGTATGTATAAATCCGAATTAGGGTTATTAGGGTTAGAAAATTTGGGGCTTTTGTCAAGGTGAGTAAGATTATGTTAATTGACAATATTAGTAGCTCACAAATATCATTATTGTCATATTTCTAGAGTTGTAGAATTATTGGACATCATTTGGTAGCTCGTTGACGCGCTCAGAGTTGCTTCCGGTTCTTTTGAATCAAGTTGTGAGTGGATATTATATCTATAATTGTTTTTAAATATATTATTATCAATATCTATGTTGAATCATTAATTTTGGAGTTTGAAAATATTTTATTATTGTGATTTCTGAATTTTTGAAAATAAATATTGATTTGTGAAACTTACAATTTTATAAAAATACACACGAGATGATATTTATATATTTTGTAAAGTATAAATGTTTTCTTATTTGACCTTATTTAAATTTTAATTAAATTTTAGTATGCAATCCTATATATATTGATTTGTTATGGAATTTAGTAGTATGTTATAAGCACTAGAGATTTTTATAAGTGATTTGGTTTGAATTGGTTTGGGAGACTCTGACTAGAAAACCGTAGTTAACGGCGGTTATGACGTTAACCTAGATGCATCTGGCTCAGACCTCAGCTAGCAGGGGCGTTGCTAGCCTAACGTGTAGGCCACACGTTGGATCTGTTATACCGTACGGGCACACTAGAGGAAAGGGCTACCCTTAGAGGTGGAGCCGCCCTAGGTGTGTAATATTTGATTTGATTTGACTTCTGGAATGAGAACTCCCATTTCAGTTCATCCGCTTAACCATTTATCCAATGTTTGTATAATTAATTAATATGAATTCCTCATCTCTGAAAAGAAATATAATTTTCAAGGTAAACTCTGTATTGTCTCGTGTGGGTTATAGATGTAATGTTTGCTCACTGAGTTGCAAAACTCACCCTATTATATTCCCATGTTTTTCAGATTCAGGAGTCATTCCAGGTTCCATTCCACCTGCCCCTCAGTAGATCTTAGTCATTTTGGTGAGCCCTTCTTCTTTCCAAGGGCTAAATAATTATGTAATGGAACCTTTGCTCAAAATCTAGACTATGTCAATGCTCCATATGTCACAGGCAGGATCCTCGTGTGGGTTATGTTATTTTGAATCTTGAACTGTTTAGGTAGTGATTATGATTTGGTTATGTAAGACTTATAGTTTTAACTATATACTCTAGTTATCAACTTGATATATATATATATGATGCGCATTTTGGATATATTTGGTTGTGGATATAATTTGGAGTATGTTGTTGTTGTTGTCTTGGAAATGGAGGTTTATTATTAATACAGGGAGTTAATATTTATGTTGGTAAAGTCCTAGAAACAGAGGAGATTCTGTCCGTTTTTCTGAGAATTTGATCGTTTGGCTTGCTGAGGGACTTGTCCCTTGAGCGCCAGTCATGGCTTGGTTCGGGTCATGACAAAGTGGTATCAGAGCTTTAGGTTTTCCTGTGTAATATGGAGCAAGTGTCCTTTAGTAAGATCACAATTGTGCAAATGGAAGCCGGCCCATTTTCATAAAGTGTGATGTTACTAGAGGCCTATAGGAAGTTGTCCTCAATCTTTTGGTCTCATAATTCTTTCTGTCTGTTCTATTGTCTTCAAACTCCATATATATATGTCATTGGTGATTCAATCGCTCTACTTACTCGATAGGTGGAAGATGCCACCTAAGAAAAGACGTGGTGGAACTGTTGGTGCTCCTGATACTGCTGAATCCAATAGGGCAATTTCTCCACCACTTGGAGCGCTTCGACAAAGGCCAAGGAGCCAAAGGATAGCTGATAGGCGCGAAGGAGAGATACCCCGCGAGAGAGTTCAAGAGAACCCCGTAGTAAGAGAGGCTCAACCGGACTTAGCAGCTGAATTGAGGGGAATGAATCAAACTCTTAATGCGGTGTTACAGGTTCTAACAAATCAAAATAGGGGTGAAGCGAGACTTCCTAATGCGCTAAATCCTCAGCCTCATAGGGTTCATCAATTGTTTGGGGATCAAGAGCCGCCAATTGAAAAGTATTTGAAGTTGAATTCGTCCACTTTCAATGGAGATTCATTGGATGAAGATCCACAACAATATCTAGAGGATGCAAAGAAAGCTATTCGAGCTCTCAAGTGCACCAAAGAATGGGCTGTTGAGTTAGTATCCTACAACTTGCGTGGTTCCGCAAGATATTGGTATGAGTCTCTTCTTGAGAGCAAAGAAGAAGTTGGACTTCCTCCTCCTTCTTGGGAAGAGTTTACTGAAGAGTTTCTTGCTCGATTCTATCCAGCTAACAAGCAAGCAGAAGATGCAATTGCCTTTGAAAGATTAAGGCAAGAGAATATGACAGTGACTGAGTATGCTAAGGAGTTTACTAGACTTTCTAAGAGTGCTCCGTATTTGGTGAATTCAGAAGAGATGAAAGTTCGTCGTTTCGTTCGTGGATTGGCAGAACCTATGTTCACTACTCTTATGCCTGAAGTCGGACGCATGTCTTTTAAGGATGTCCTAAACTCTGCCTATGGAATTGAAGCTGGGATAGCGGAGAGAAATGCTTTTAAGGATGTTGGTAAGAAGCCCAAGATGAAGGGACAATTTTCTGGTGGATTTAGTTTAGGAGGATTTCAGTCTCATCATGGTCAAACTAATCAGCAAGGTTATTCGGGGTATCGAGCTCGTCCTCAAGCATCTTTTGGTGGGGTTGCTTCTTCTGGATCTGCTCCCATGAGTGTTTCGAATCCCAGACCTTTTGTTAAGAGCACCTCTCAATCTAGTGCACAGGGTTCAAATCAGACAAGGCCAGCTCAGCCCTATTGTCTTCAGTGTGGAAGTTACCATTCCGGTATATGTTTCAAGGCTACTGGTGCATGTTTTGGTTGTGGTCAATCTGGTCATCTTAGGAGGGATTGTCCAAATCCTAGAGGAGGCCTTGCTCCAGGTATTGCACGTTCTACAACACCAATGCCATCATCTTCAGCTATGTCTCTTGGAAATTCTTCTGGTCCTAGTGGCAGAGGAGCAGGTGGCAGGGGTCAGACTTATAACAGAGGAGGGAGCCAAAGAGGAAGAGGTCAGGCACGTGTGTATGCCTTAACACGTCAAGATGCTCAAGCTTCTCATGCTGTGGTGGCAGGTACTTTACAAGTTTGTTCTTTAGATGCTCGAGTGTTATTTGATACGGGTTCTCATTATTTATATGTATCTCCACATCTTGCATCTCGTTTCGATAAACAACCTGAACTGTTATCCCACCCATTTCATGTTGGCACTCCGCTTGGAGTCTCCACGATGGTTTGAGTCGTATTTCGGTCTTGTGTTGTTAAAATTAATACCGTTGAAACCTTAGCTGATTTGATCCTTTTAGAACCAATGGAAGATATTGATGTCATCTTAGGCATGGATTGGTTAGCAGCTTGTCATGCTGATGTGGGCTGTTACTCCAAAACTGTGAAGTTTGACATACCGGGTATCTCACCTTTTGTTTTTAAGGGTGATGACTGTCCCACTTTAGCTAGCATCATCTCATCTATGAGTGCTATGCAATTGATGGATAAGGGAAACCAAGGATTTCTGGCAGTTGTTAGATATGTTGATGCCGAAGTGCCTAGTCTTGATCAGGTTCCTATTGTTAGAGAATTCCCTGACGTGTTCCCTGATGAGCTACCGGGGATGCCGCCTGACCGTGAAGTTGAGTTTTCTATAGAATTGGCTCCGGGAGTCCAACCTGTGTCCATTCCTCCCTATCGTATGGCTCCAACTGAGTTACGAGAGTTAAAAGTTCAATTGGGAGATATGCTAGAGAAAGGATTCATTCGTCCTAGCACTTCTCCGTGGGGAGCTCCTGTTCTATTCGTAAAGAAGAAGGATGGAACGATGCGACTATGTGTGGATTATCGTCAGCTCAATAAGATAACTGTTCGCAACAAGTATCCATTGCCAAGGATTGATGATTTGTTTGATCAACTTCAAGGAGCTACCTGTTTCTCAAAAATCGACCTGCGTTCAGGGTACCATCAATTGAAGATAAAAGAGGAAGACATTCCAAAAACTGCTTTTCGTACTCGCTATGGGCACTATGAGTTCTTAGTAATGTCCTTTGGTCTGACGAATGCGCCTGCAGCTTTCATGGACTTAATGAATCGAGTCTTCAAACCTTTCTTAGATCGCTTTGTTATCGTCTTCATCGATGATATCTTGGTGTATTCGAAAAGTGCTACGGAGCATGAGTATCATTTGAGGATTGTGTTACAAACCTTAAGGGATCACAAGCTCTATGCTAAGTTTTCTAAATGTGAGTTTTGGCTTGATCAAGTGACATTCTTGGGGCATGTGGTATCAAAAGATGGAATCATGGTGGATCCAAAGAAGGTTGAAGCCGTTCAAAAGTGGCCAAGGCCTACTACAGTGACAGAAATTCGTAGCTTTCTAGGGTTGGCCGGCTACTATCGGCGATTCATCAAGGACTTCTCGAGAATTTCTGCACCATTAACCAAGTTAACTCAGAAGAATGTAAAGTTTCAATGCTCAGAAGCTTGTGAGGAAAGTTTTCAGACACTTAAGGCTTGTCTAACCTCAGCACCAGTTCTTGTTTTACCTTCTGGGTCTGGGGGATTCTCAGTCTTTTGCGATGCATCTCGGATTGGACTTGGTTGTGTATTAATGCAGCATGGCCGCGTTATTGCCTATGCCTCGCGACAACTCAAGAAGCATGAGCAGAATTATCCAACTCATGACCTGGAGATGGCAGCGGTCGTCTTTGCTTTAAAGATTTGGAGACATTACCTTTATGGTGAGACCTGTGAGATTTATACGGATCACAAGAGTTTGAAGTATATATTCCAACAAAAGGATTTAAATTTAAGGCAACGGAGATGGATGGAGTTGCTAAAAGATTATGATTGTACCATTTTGTATCATCCTGGAAAGGCAAATGTTGTAGCAGATGCCCTCAGTAGGAAATCTATGGGTAGCTTGGCCCATATCACTCTTGGAAGGAGACCAATTGTTGAAGAAGTCCATCAATTGGAGGCCAGTGGAATTCAATTTGATCTTGGAGAATCAGGAGTTTTCTTAGCACATGTTCGAACCCAATCTTCCCTGATAGAACAGATCAAGGTTGCACAAAGTGATGATCCGAAACTAAGAAAGCTTATGGAAGATGTTCGCAATGGGAGGAACTCAGACTTTTCTCTTGATCAAGATGTTTTGCGTTGTGGTCAACGCTTATGTGTGCCAGATAACCCCGACTTGAAGAAAGCTATTTTGGAGGAGGCTCACAATTCTAAGTATACCGTTCATCCAGGCTCCAATAAGATGTATCAAGATTTGAAACAATTGTTTTGGTGGGAAGGCATGAAGAAAGACATAGGAGTTTTTGTTTCTCATTGCTTAACTTGCCAACAAGTTAAAGCTGAACATCAAAGACCTGCTGGGTTATTACAACAGATTGAGATACCTGAATGGAAGTGGGAAAGGATTACAATGGATTTTGTAACAGGTTTACCTCGTAGTTTTAAAGGTTTTGATTCAATTTGGGTAATTGTGGATAGAATGACGAAGTCAGCTCACTTTCTTCCGGTGAAAACAACTTTCAGTGCAGCTCGGTATGCTCAACTTTATGTTGATGAGATAGTTAAGCTACATGGAATTCCAGTGTCCATTATTTCAGATCGCGGGCCCCAGTTCACCTCTCATTTTTGGAAATCTTTTCAAAAAGCGTTAGGAACCCGTCTAGATCTTAGCACAGCTTTTCACCCTCAAACCGATGGGCAATCAGAGAGGACGATCCAGATATTGGAAGACATGTTAAGGTGTTGTGTTCTAGATTTTGGTGGGAATTGGGACAGCTATCTACCTTTGATCGAGTTCTCTTATAATAATAGTTATCAAGCCAGCATTCAAATGGCACCATTTGAGGCTCTTTATGGGAGAAGATGCAGGTCACCTATTGGGTGGTTTGAGGTTGGTGAGGTTAAGCTTTTAGGGCCAAATTTGGTACAAGATGCGGTTGAGAAGGTTCGCATAATAAGAGAACGTTTATTAGCAGCTCAGAGTAGGCAGAAGGCTTATGTTGATAACAGAAGGCGTAACTTAGAGTTTTCAGTGGGTGATCAGGTATTTCTGAGAGTGTCGCCTATGAAGGGAGTGATGAGGTTTGGGAAAAGAGGCAAGCTTAGTCCTCGATACATTGGTCCATTTGAGATACTGGACAGAATAGGTGCAGTTGCTTACCGCTTGGCATTGCCGCCTGAGTTGTCTATGATTCATCCGGTCTTTCATGTATCAATGTTGCGCAAATACCTTCCCGACCCATCTCATGTGCTTGCACCACAAGCCATAGAGCTACAAGAGGATTTATCATTTGAAGAGGAACCATTGGCTATAGTTGATCGCCAAGTAAAAAAACTACGTTCTAAAGGGATAGCATCTGTGAAAGTTGTTTGGAAGAATCATTCGGTAGAAGAAGCAACTTGGGAAGTGGAGGATACCATGCGCGACAAATATCCATATTTATTTAAGTCTGAAGGTAATAATTACATCTATCGTAGTATATAAGTTCAAAATTCGGGGACCGAATTTTTTTAAGGGGGAGAGAATGTTATACCCACGAAAAAAAAAAAAGGAAACAGAAGTGCATAGTCACGTGGGTGGCACATGTCCCCACTTAAACCCCTTCCCCCCTCATTCTCTCGAGCCTTCCCTGATCCCCCCCTCTCTCTTTTATTTTCATTTCCTTCATACAAATCAAAACCAAACCCTCTCTTTTCCTTCATCTCCTCTTCCATTTCATCTTTTTCATTTCAAAATCTTCATCCAACCACAACACACCAGATTTCATTTTACCCTTTTATTTTATCTCTATTTTAATATATCATCTATATTCAAAGTAAATTTTTATTTTTCACAACCCCAAATCAAGAAGCTCATACTAATGAGTGAAGGAAGCATTCAAATTTGAGTTCCAATTATTATTGAGGCTTCAAGGTAACTTTTTGACTCAATAATTAGCCATATTCCCAATTTTTGTCATCTATATATTTATGGGTATGTATAAATCCGAATTAGGGTTATTAGGGTTAGAAAATTTGGGGCTTTTGTCAAGGTGAGTAAGATTATGTTAATTGACAATATTAGTAGCTCACAAATATCATTATTGTCATATTTCTAGAGTTGTAGAATTATTGGACATCATTTGGTAGCTCGTTGACGCGCTCAGAGTTGCTTCCGGTTCTTTTGAATCAAGTTGTGAGTGGATATTATATCTATAATTGTTTTTAAATATATTATTATCAATATCTATGTTGAATCATTAATTTTGGAGTTTGAAAATATTTTATTATTGTGATTTCTGAATTTTTGAAAATAAATATTGATTTGTGAAACTTACAATTTTATAAAAATACACACGAGATGATATTTATATATTTTGTAAAGTATAAATGTTTTCTTATTTGACCTTATTTAAATTTTAATTAAATTTTAGTATGCAATCCTATATATATTGATTTGTTATGGAATTTAGTAGTATGTTATAAGCACTAGAGATTTTTATAAGTGATTTGGTTTGAATTGGTTTGGGAGACTCTGACTAGAAAACCGTAGTTAACGGCGGTTATGACGTTAACCTAGATGCATCTGGCTCAGACCTCAGCTAGCAGGGGCGTTGCTAGCCTAACGTGTAGGCCACACGTTGGATCTGTTATACCGTACGGGCACACTAGAGGAAAGGGCTACCCTTAGAGGTGGAGCCGCCCTAGGTGTGTAATATTTGATTTGATTTGACTTCTGGAATGAGAACTCCCATTTCAGTTCATCCGCTTAACCATTTATCCAATGTTTGTATAATTAATTAATATGAATTCCTCATCTCTGAAAAGAAATATAATTTTCAAGGTAAACTCTGTATTGTCTCGTGTGGGTTATAGATGTAATGTTTGCTCACTGAGTTGCAAAACTCACCCTATTATATTCCCATGTTTTTCAGATTCAGGAGTCATTCCAGGTTCCATTCCACCTGCCCCTCAGTAGATCTTAGTCATTTTGGTGAGCCCTTCTTCTTTACAAGGGCTAAATAATTATGTAATGGAACCTTTGCTCAAAATCTAGACTATGTCAATGCTCCATATGTCACAGGCAGGATCCTCGTGTGGGTTATGTTATTTTGAATCTTGAACTGTTTAGGTAGTGATTATGATTTGGTTATGTAAGACTTATAGTTTTAACTATATACTCTAGTTATCAACTTGATATATATATATATATGATGCGCATTTTGGATATATTTGGTTGTGGATATAATTTGGAGTATGTTGTTGTTGTTGTCTTGGAAATGGAGGTTTATTATTAATACAGGGAGTTAATATTTATGTTGGTAAAGTCCTAGAAACAGAGGAGATTCTGTCCGTTTTTCTGAGAATTTGATCGTTTGGCTTGCTGAGGGACTTGTCCCTTGAGCGCCAGTCATGGCTTGGTTCGGGTCATGACATGTATGATCCTAAAATGTGTAGTGGTAATGATGAGTGGACACTATTTGCCTGGGAATTATGGTTATGATGTGAATTAAACTAATACCAATACTAATATTAATAATGATGTATTTACGTATATGTATAATTTAATTTATTTTTAATGTGTATTTATATTTTAATATATACTTTTTACTGATAATTAATTTTGGTGACTACTTTTAATATATACATAACATAATTGTAATTAGAGTTAGGCTAGCCTAAATCATGAGGCTGGGGACTAATCAGGTAATCACAGCCTCATATTGGTTAGGGTATATACGACAAGGTGACAAGTCCCCCCATACCCTATAATTATGACAAGCAACATTGTGTTTGGGAGGTACTATATTCCTGCCAGCAAATTTCATGAATGATTGAATATACACACAGCAAGCAAACTTTTTATACAGGCACAACTGCAATAATTAGCTTATTAGACCTACTCACAAATAGTTAGTGAGATCTAATCCAACAAATCCTCTTCTTTTTTGGTAAGTGTAACTAATTTTGGGCTATAGAAATCCTAATTAGTGTACTCACATTCCAGAGTTCGTTCTTAGTCCTTATTGAATCAGGTAAATTCTTCTCAACCTTGGATTACACGAAAGAAACGAAAATTTCGTCTACAATGACAAAGATCAAAACATGATTAGTAACATCAACTGTTCTCACTAACACTGACAGGCTCATAGTTCTAGCTCCATCCCTGAATAAGCATTCACTTAACTTAGCATCTGAATTAGGCCTCACTGTTTTGCCTGTTCAAAGAAATAACATAAAAGCTCTCAGTTGTTGTGTTACATTTAAGCCATTCCATTTTATCCATTTTACTTGGCCAGCATAGATAAAATTGATAGTGACTATATATGGTTTCCTGTGTTGTGCAATACGAAAAATTTCTCAATCATGGGTTTGATTTCAATGTGTCTCTGAATATTCAAGTAGTACATAGCAAAGGCAAACTAAAAATAGAGGAAATAAGAATGCACCTGTGAATAAAGGAAGGTGCCAAGAATTGCAATGGCAGCACCAAGTGCATTGGTGGGATGAATTGGCGTGTGGAAGATAAGAATGGAAGAGACAATTACTGAAATTCTCTTCATTGTGTTCCCTATGCTAAATGTCAAGGGAGATATTTGATCAAGAGACATGTAAGAGACTTGATTATACAAGTGGTAGAACACACTCTGAGCAACTACCCACCTGAAAAAAGTTACAGCCCAAATGTAATGTCCTCAAGTATTTTTGACAAAGAAAATTGATCAGTTTAATGTTTGATAGTATAAGAAAAGAGGATTGATTAGTGATTACCAAACAAAATTTGGACCAATCTGAGAGAGGGCAGTTTGCCAGCCAACAGCCCACATCTTAGGACCCTCCACAAGAATGGCAAAAGGTGTGAGAATCAATAGAGACAATATGGAAAGGCAAGCATAATAGTTCATTCCACTAACGGACATGCCCTTCATTCCTTTCTTTGAGAATATGTTCCTAAACACAAATGCCAAATTTGATATCATAGCCCCCATAAACCCTGCAAAACACAATCAACCAAAAGAGAGTTCTACTTCTACTTAGACTACTACTTGATCTTGATGAGAATTTAATCAACCTTGCTATAAGTAATGGCCTTACCGATCATATTAAAATTGAGTTCGGTCACAGCAGCAAGAGCACAACCTCCAATAATTGGCACCAGTGATAAGTAAACCGGTATAGGGAACGATTCGCCGAGCAAGAACCTCGATACTAGGACGCTGAAAGCCGGTTCTCCACTCTTGATGATGTGAGTAAATGACACTGCAACTTTAGACATACTCACAGTAGCTGCAACATGTCCAATGGTGTGTGCTACTGCAACCTGCAGACACAGACACAGAATTAGTAACAAAGCCATAGAAGGGAAACAAAAAGTGGATTATAAACTAAAATTTTCTTACAGGGAACAAGGCCTTCCAGAAATCCATGTTAACTTTAGGGACATGAGCGAGCCTTGTGGCCCAGGAGATGAACATGATAAGAGAGCCGGCGGCGAGGGACAGAGTGGAAGTGAGCCAAGGGTAAGGAAAAGCATTGAGAACCTTCTTGTTGTATATGTTGAAGACAACGTTCAGTGCCCACCATGTAGCAAAATACAAACCAATCTTGAGCTTCTGAGCCGCCTCTGATGTCCCTGCTGCTTGTGGTTGTGACTTATCTGCCTCATAGGCATGACACTCTGCAACCTTCCTTCTAGGTTTAGTTGAGAATGTGAGGTTCTGAGTGCATGGAATAATGTAAAGTGGTTTATGGGAAGAGAGAGAGGGTAGTGCAGTGCTTTGTTGAAGATTTTGAATAGAGGGTGGTAGCCTTGGAACAGGAACACGCTTTCTGCAGGAGAATGCAGCAGAGCCGGCGAGGAGTGAGGGTGCTGTGTACTTTAGGGATGATATCATGGTGGTTTCTGATGGTGTAAAACAAAGAAGATGATGAGTTTGTACATGTTCATATAATCAATAAAGGGTATTTGTATTTGTATATTTGATGAAACCAATGTGATGTGGATTCTTGTGTCTTACGCATTGATTACTGCGAGGAAGCCAAATCAGCAACAGTTGACAAGTTTGTTACTAAAGATACTTTGGAAGGTGACAAGATCGAAGAGGAAGAGATTTGAATGGAATATGGAGACGGATCTTCCTAGGAAACGGATTTAGAATAATCAAGTTTGATTTTATTCTAAATTAATCAAAACTCGTGATGTCTTTTTAAGTGTAAGTTGGGCCAACGAATTAAAGTAGTCTTAGATGGTTAAGCACTGTTGTTAATCACGATTTTAATTCTCCTGGTAATTGGCTGATGCTGCGAACTCAGGTTCAGCTGCCACTTGGAGTACAAAGGAAGATCGACGAACAATGGAAAGGAATCTCTTCTCTCTCTCTCCACACACATATATATACAACGCAAAATGTTGCATTGAAGCAGAAGATAAGGTGCAATGAAAATGAAGTCCCTCTTATATCCGACCCTGTTGTCATTGCTGCATTGGCACGTGGCGGTGGTATCAGCTACAAGGCTGAACATGGCTAGCGATGAATCGGCCTTGGTTGCCATGAGGGAGCATTTTAACTCCTTGGATCCCAACAATGTGCTCGCAAGCAACTGGTCTAGCACTACCTCTGTTTGCAACTGGATTGGCGTCACATGCGGCTCTTCCCACCGCAGAGTAACCGCCTTGAATCTCTCATACATGGCTCTTGATGCCACCATCCCTCCGCATCTTGGAAACCTGTCATTTCTTTCTTGCCTGCGTCTTCCCAACAATAGCTTCCATGGTACTCTACCTGCTGAACTTGCTGGATTACGTAGACTGAGCATCATCAACCTCAGATTCAACAAATTCACAGGAAGCATCCCGTCCTGGTTTGAAACTCTACCCAAACTAGAATACCTGCTACTGAGAGGGAACAGTTTCTCTGGCACAGTCCCACACTTTCTGTTCAACATGACTTCCCTGCAATATCTTGTACTTTCTGATAACCAGTTTTGGGGTCCCTTACCTTCCAACATTTTCTTGTCTCCTTCTTTGTAATATGTGTTTCTTACTCACAACCAAATTTCAGGAGCTATCCCTTCAGCTATCATCAACAGTTCGTTACTGCAGGTTATTGAACTCAACTACAATAACCTATCCGGACAACTGCCGGAGCGCATCTTCCACCATCTTCCAAACTTGAAAGGGCTTTACGTGACTAGTAATTCCTTATCCGGTGAACTTCCACGCAGTTTGTTCGATTGCAAGCAACTGCAATATTTATCCTTATCCTACAACACCTTCGGTGGAAACATACCATCTGCCATCGGGAATTTGACAAGCCTCAAAGAGATCTATCTTGGCTATAACAATTTCAGAGGTATCGTATGTTATGCCAATATGACTCTGCGAATTGAGTTTGATTAACGTTATCATTGTTTATACAATTTAACGTATCACATTGTTCGAATGTTGTGGCAGGTGCAATACCATATGAGTTTGGTAATCTACGTAGTTTAGAGATTCTGAGTCTTCCTTTCGCCAATGTGAGTGGCTACATTCCGCCATCAATCTATAATATTTCTACCCTACAGGTAATTAGTATTACTGGAAATCATTTATCAGGCAGCCTGCCAGCAAGCCTAGGCTCCATGCTTCCAAAACTTGTTGGGCTGTACATGGGGATTAATTATCTCAGTGGAAGAATCCCAAGCTCCTTATGCAATGCCACTATGCTTAATACCATAGATTTGGCTTACAATTCATTTTCTGGATACATTCCAGACATTTTTGGCAGCTTAAGAAGTCTCCAGCTGCTCAATCTTGGTAAAAATAATTTGACAAGTGATTCATCCGATTCAGAGCTAAGCATTATAAATTCTTTGACAAATTGTAGATTTCTCAAAGAGTTGACATTTTCTCGAAATCCATTGGATTCCATTCTTCCAATATCGGTAGGAAACCTTTCTACTTCTCTGGTTGACTTGAATCTTCGGGGTTGTTCAATGAGAGGCACCATTCCAGCAAGTATTGGCAACTTGAGCAGCTTGATAAAACTTGACCTTGGTACTAATAATTTTGTTGGAACCTTTCCTACTAGCATAGGGAAATTAATAAAGCTACAAGGCTTCTATTTACATGACAACCAATTGGAAGGATTTGTTCCGAATCAATTGTGTCAATTAACGAGCTTGGATTCATTTGCCGTTAAAAGCAACAAGTTCTCTGGCCCTATACCTTCTTGCTTAGGGAATCTTACCTCATTGAGATGGCTTTGGCTTTCTTCAAATGAATTCAACTCAATACCTTCCACCTTGTGGGAGCTGTCCAATTTATTGCATTTAGACTTATCTTCCAATAATTTAAGTGGATATCTCCCATTAGAGAGTGGAAATCTAAAAGCCATAAGTTGGATGTATTTATCAGGAAATCAATTTTCAGGTAGCATCCCAAGAAGCCTCAGCAATCTTATGAATTTGGCTCTTCTTACCTTAGCAAGAAACAAATTTGAAGGGCCCATCCCAGAATCATTTGGTCGTATGGTAAGTTTGGAACTCCTTGATTTATCAGAAAATAACTTGTTTGGTGTCATTCCCAAAACATTGGAGGCACTTATATATCTGAAATATTTCAATATTTCTCACAATAAGTTAAAAGGAAAAATCCCTGATGGGGGACCTTTTGCAAACTTCTCAGCTCAGTCGTTCATGGGGAATAAAGGGTTATGTGGTGCTCCACGTTTCCATTTTTCGGAATGTAAAATTGAAAAATCCCGAAAATGGAATGCACATATTGTGTTGACATATATTTTACCTGCAGCAATAGTTACCACCCTTCTTGTGGCATTCCTTTGCATCCTAAAATTCCGGAAGCACAAGGTGGTCAACAATTCAGAGGTGAATCAATCAGAAGCAAGATGGAGAAGAATATCATACTATGAAATTCAGCAAGCAATAGATAGGTTCAATGATGGCAACTTGCTTGGTGTAGGGAGTTTTGGAAGAGTGTATAAAGGAGTACTCTCAGATGGGACGAATGTTGCAGTAAAAGTGTATAATCTGGGGCTAGAAGGAGCATTTAGGAGTTTTGATGCTGAATGTGAGATATTGCGCAGTGTCCGCCATCGAAACTTAACCAAAATCATTAGCAGCTGCAGCAACATGGACTTCAAGGCATTGATCCTAAGCCTCATGCCTAATGGGAGTTTAGAGAGGTGGCTACACTCGGAACACCATGGCTTGAGTATGATCCAGAGGCTAAACATAATGATAGATGTTGCAGAAGCAATGGATTACCTGCATAATGGTGGTTCTGTACCAATTATAGACTGTGATTTGAAACCCAGCAACATATTACTAGATGAAGACATGGTTGCCCATGTGGCTGATTTTGGCATTGCAAAATTGCTGAGTGGGGATGACTCCATCACTCAAACCATGAATCTAGCCACAATAGGCTATATGGCCCCTGGTGAGTTTCTTATTTAATCTTGTGCTTTATGTAATAAACCTTGATAGCAATCAGCTATGAATCTAATAAAATTTGTTTTGTTTTCCACTTTGTTGTTTTTCTTCTTATTTTGCAGAATATGGACTTGAGGGAAGAGTGTCTAGGCAAGGTGATGTGTATAGCTATGGAATTTTACTTATGGAGACCTTCACACAGAAAAAACCCACTGATGAAATGTTTGTGGGAGAGTTTAGCATCAAAGAGTGGGTGAAAATGTCGTGCCCTGATTCACTACTTGATATCATTGATGCAAAATTATTGGTGGAAGAAGGAGAAACAGATACTAAACAGGACTGCTTGTTGTCTATAATGACTTTAGCTCTGAATTGCTCAGCTGAGTCTCCGGTTGAAAGGACAAGAATGAAAGACGCTATGAATGCTCTTAAGAAGATTAAAAGATTACTCTTGAACTAAAATATATGCTTAAGTGTTAGGCTCAATTTACATATTTAGAATCATTTTTAAAAGTTCTAGTAACCCCTTTTGATTAAGATGTAACTTCTCATTCTAACAAAATTACGTCAAATATGCATTGCGAATTGGGATCGTGTTTCACCCGTACATACGCTAGTATTTTTTCAAGGAAAAAAAAAGGCCTAGGCTAGAGATTTATTTCATATATATATATATATATATATATATATATATATATATATATATATATATATATATGGAAAAGTATATAGACAAAAGGTTACTAGTCAAAAACTAAACAAAACCACATTAATTTATATTAATAATTAATTTAAAAATTTTTAAATTCAAAATTAAAAAAATTTAAAATTAATTAAGTAAACGTAATTAAAATCTATAAAAACCTTTCTCTTCTTTCTCACATTAACCTACCCACATCTAACAATCACACACACAAACCTCTCTCTCTCACCAATGCTGCTGGAGGTGCCACCGCGTCCAGGCCTGATCTCATCTTCTCCCATGAATCCTCCTGATCTCATCTTCTCCCATGAATCCTCCTGATCTCATCTGGCTCTCCCATGAATTCTCGTTGAGATGCCTTAACCTTTTCGGCGAAAGTGTCCCAGTCCATCTGATGCCGCTCCATGAACAGAGTGCTAAGCCTCTTGGCATTTGGTCTGATAGTTCTTTTGTGACCCATATACCTCCTTCGACCGGCAAGAATCTTGGCCATGTTGCCATTGTTGTTAGTGACAAATACATTGCTTTCATCGCACACAATGTAGTCAATAGCAGTAAGGCGGGTTTTTTTTCTTTTTAAAAATGAAATAAGACTTTGTTGATGTTGAATAAAACAAAGGATACAAAATTAAACAATTTTATTTTCTGCAAACTATACGATTATAGAATTATAAAAAAACATTTATTTAATATGAAAAAAAACATCCTAATACTTAACAAAAGAAACATCCAATTATATTTTAACAAAAATAATTAAATATTTATAAAATTAAAAAAATATAAAATTTTTAAAAAAATAGAGACATTCACATTTGCAATACAAAAAATTTTGAAAAATATATAAAATAACATCCATTTAGTATGAAAAAGAAACATTCTGATACTTAGCAGAAGAAACATCCATATATATTAATTCGTAAAGATTTTAAATTCACCCAAAGATATTTGACTGGTTTTTGGCTAATACCCTTTTGGTTCCCTACTATTATTCTATATGTATATATACGTTTTAAGTAAAGATAAAAAATGATTTGTTTTTTTTTCATATTGGACTTCCATACACGATTTGCTAAAATATGGTGGCTTTTGTTAAATTTCCTTAATATTGGAGCCGTTATGCTAAAAGAAGAACCGTAGAAGGTATTAAATGAATTATCAGCCAAGCACATTTTGTTTCGGTACATAACTTTTTTTTTTATTTTTTTGAGTAGTTGAGAGTTAATAGTTAGTAAATAAATATTTTTGAATTTAATTGATAATATTTTTATAAATAGAATAATTTTTGTATTATGTAAAAATAATAATTTTAATATATATTTTTTATTTTTTTAATCCTATTTTTATTTTTTTTGTTATGGTATCAAAACACTTAAAACTTTATTAATATCCAATTATCCAATAATAGTAAAAAAAAATTTTGAAATAAAGAAACTCAACATAATAAGGTGGATCAACAGAATAGAAACTAAGAAAACTTAACTACAAATATAACAATTTAGCACATGGTCATTTCTGGCATTGCATCAACAACTGTTAGGATCAACTCTAATCCACTCTTTATAATTCATAAGCGACCTATTGATAACTTCCGTTAGTCCTACTTCTTAACTTCTAAAAATGTTATTATTCCTTTTCATCCATATATGCCAAAACCCAATAACAAAGCTCCCGTAATGGATGACAATACTTTAAATCCTTCTCAAAATTCAAACCGTCTTTACTATATACATCTTGATGAGTTTGGAAAACTCTAAATTAATTTGATGATGATCAAATATTATTAAAATAATTAATTACAAAATTATTAATTTAATCTTCAAGTTATATTTGCTGATTAATAATTTTGTTGTTTTGCAGGTTATGTATATTGGGTATAAAAGAAAACTAAAGCCCAAATAGTGCTAAAAATACATTCAGCCTTGTCCAATATGTTATATAATATGTAGCTGAGTTGTTATGCTTGTTGGGTCAAGAAATCCAATTTTAAAACCCAACAAAGGGACTGGTCTGAAATCAAAAGAAAATGGGGCACAATATATTTCTAGATCCATTTAACTTGATGAAACCCATTCCTTTAAAAATAATGCTGCATGCTCCAACAGATTCCACCCCTTTATTTGGTGGAATTCAAATTTTATCAAAGAGAGTTAATGCGGATATTGGAACCATGAAAGAGAAAGAGAAATTGATTTGATAGCATCATTAGTGCTGCACGCTACCTAAAGGAAAAAAGGAGAAGTGAATTAATTCATTTTAATTATTCAAATTCATTGAAAGCTTTCCTTTTACTCTCTCTTCTCTCTCTTCTTTCTTCAAGCTTTCGGTCACTTCACAAAAGAAAAATGGAAGCAAATGCAATTTATCAGAAGCTAAAAGAATAAGTTAGAAGCAAGCATGAAGCCATTATGATGATGGCAGTAAGAAAAAGAAAATCTGAGGTATGGAGTGGCTAAGATCTTTGCCATAAAAGGTAAGATGTGGAAAGTGATCTCAAGCCTTCCATAACCAAAAATGGATGAAGAAGATCTTGGTCAGCAAGGAGAAGATCCTTGGAGGTATGGCTTGTTTCTGACTTTGCTCAACCACCACAGAATGTAGCTACAGTAGCTACGTGATGGAGAAGGCAGAAGTTAGGACAGATGAAGCTGTCATCATCATAACTCATCAAGGGCTAGGAATCTATCTTGGAGTGCAAGGCAAGATGGAAGGCTCGAATTGATGAAGATTGCTGACCAAGGAAGACCCAGAGGTAATTGTATGTTGGTTATTGCATTCGGTTATCTCTTCTCTCTCTCTGGCCGAACCAGTTTGCATGAAGAAGAAGAAGTTTGGCTTGGTTCAACACTTCAACCGTGGAGGCTTTCCCTTCTATAAACAAGGGAGAACATCCAGGGCTTGAACTAAGGAGCAAGGAGTGAGAATGCAAGGCACAGTGTTCACATAGCTACCTAAGCTAACAGAAGTTCTTCTCCTTCAATGTATTCTATTTTGTATTTTTCTGTTTAATTTTGTCTGTCTTGAGTCTCATGAAAAAAGGCAAACAGTGAGGTTTGTATGAAAAAGCCATAGAGCAGAAAAAGGCAGAGAGTACAAAATTAAAAGAAAAAGCCATAGATGTCCTTAGAGATCCTTTGTACATCTGTGTTGTGTATCATGATTCTGTGGGAATCTCCTTGTAAGTTGGGTTAGCACTTTACAGTTGAAAGCTTGACAGTGACCAAGTCAAGTTCAGGATTGGGTTTAGATTCTGGACTTGTCCCGGATAGGAAGGGTAGTTGCTAGGAAAATTAGTGTATGTAATCAAAGATGATTATAGTGAAATTCTATTATTGTTGTGGTGGAGACTGGATGTAGGCTGCATTGCACTTAGCAGCTGAACCAGGATATATCTTGGTGTAATTCTCTCTCTTCTACTCCATTTCTGTTTCTGTTGCACAGGAGATAAAATTGAAAAATATCTCGTGCCGGGTTACGAGATAAAAAGAAAAAGTCTCGTGGCTGGGTACGAGACAAAAATAAAAAAGTCTCCAGAAGTTGTTTTAAAGACCAGCAAGTGTTATTAAGTGAAAAAGGGACTAAGATTCAACCCTCCTTTCTCTTAGCGACTGTAAAACCATCAATTGGTATCAGAGCTTGGTCTCAAAGAGATCAAGCTTTGCAGCTTGGAGAAAAGATCCAGATGGCAGAAAACAGTGGCTCTAATCTGGTGTCCTACAACCTGACAGAAGGACAGTCAAGCAACAGACCTCCTCTTTTTAGTAGGGAAAACTACACCTATTGGAAGGAGAGAATTAAAGATTTTTGTGCTAGCAGTAGACTACAGACTCTGGAAGATTATCCTAGATGGTCCTCAATTTTCAACCACCATAAGTTCTGAAGGAGTGGTCACTCTTAAACCCGAAGCAAGCTAGACCGAGGAAGACAGAAAGAAAGTGGAGCTCAATGCCAAGGCTGTCAATTTGCTCAACTGTGCTATCAGCTTCGAGGAATACCGACGGGTATCACGTTGCACAACGGTAAAAGAAATCTGGGACAAACTTCAAATCACCCATGAAGGAACCACCATAGTGAAGAAGACCCGGATAGATATGTTGAACAGAGAATATGAAATGTTTGTAATAAAGGAAGGAGAATCTATTGATGAACTGTTCGAGAGATTCAACATCATCATTGTTGGCTTAGATGCTATGGGAATTATGTATCCTGATTCTGTGCCTGTGAGAAGAGTTTTGAGATGTCTCACAAAAGAGTGGGAAACTAAAGCATTAATTATTTCTGAGAGCAGTAGTTTAGTTTTCATGACATGTGATGACTTGAGAGGAAACTTACTTGTTTTTGAAAACACTTATTTGAAAAAAGATTAAAAAAAAGGAATTGCTTTTACTTCTGTGACTAACCCCTTGGATGTGAATCCAGTGATAATTCCTCTGAAAATGAGTTTGTGTTGTTTGCCAAAAAATTTAGGAAAATGGTGAAGTTCAAGGAGAGAGGCAAAGGAAGCAGCTCAAGAAAACAAAAGAAAGATTTCAGCAAGGTGACATGCTACAACTGCAAAGAAACTAGGCATTTTAAATCTGATTGTCCTAAATTGAAGAAGGAGGAGAAGCCAAAGAGAGGAAAGAAAAAGGGACTGATGGCTTCATGGGAGGACTTGAAAAATGACTCAGACGATGATGAAGAATCTGAGACCAAGTCACAACCATGTCTCATGGCAGATCACATTGATCAGGTAGTCTTTCACAACCCTGACACTGAGGATCTTCATCTTATGATAGACCACCTTTCTGAAAAAATAAAATTCTTCTTGCTTGATAACCAAGATCTTGAACAACAAATCACCATTCTTAAAGCTGAAAACGGTTTTCTCAAAGGAAATCTAAGGGAGACCGAAACTACTGTTGAACTTGTTGAAGAAAATAAGCAGTTAAAAGCCCAACTTAGAAGCTATGAAAGTGATCATTCTGTTGTTGCATACGTAAACTGTTTTAAAGAAAATGAAGAGTTTCTTAAAAAGGTTAAAAATCTTGAAAATGACTTAGCCAAGTTTACTCAAAGTTCTGAAAATTTAAATCAAATCTTGGCTAGTCAAAAATCTCTTTTTGATAAAGCTGGCTTGGGGTTTCACAAAAATTTCAAATTTGATGAGAAACCTTCTTTTGAAAATAAAGCTTCATCTTCTAATGATACAAGGTTTCAAAACCCAACCTACTTTAACAAAACAGCAACTCCAAGATTTTGTAGATTATGCAATAGGAGTGGACACTTTCCCATTCAATGCTTTTTTGGTGAAAGATTGATTGGTGATAAAGTTTACAAAGTTGTATTTGACTACAATGGTTTGGGACATAGGAGATGGTTTAACGTGAAAGGATCCAAGAAGATTTGGATACCTAAGGTCACTTGAGCTCATTTTGTAGGTTTGCCTAGCATCCAAGCGGAAGAACAATATGTGGTATATGGACAGCGGATGTTCTAGGCATATGACTGGAAAGGCAACCTTCTTCATAAAACTTGATGAGTTTGATGGAGGGTTTGTCACTTTCGGTGATGATGGTAAAGAAAAAATAGTGGCTATTGGAAAAGTTGGTAAAAGTTTCTCATCTTCTATAAATGATGTTCTTCTTGTTGATGGCTTGAAACATAATTTACTTAGTGTTAGCCAATTGTGTGATCTAGGTTTTGAAGTTGTTTTTAGAAAGTTTGTGTGTTTAGTTGTACGTGAAAAATCTGGGGATATTTTATTTGAGGCTAAAAGGTGTCATAATGTGTATGGATTAACTCTTGAGGACTTGAAAGATCAAAAAGTAACATGTTTTACCTCTCTTGAATCTAAAAAATGGCTATGGCATGGCATAAGAAATTGGGTCATGCTAGCATGTACCAAATTTCTAAGCTAGTTAAGAAAAACTTGGTAAGAGGAATTCCAAATATTAAATTTGATAAGGATTTTACTTGTGATGCCTGTCAATTAGACAAACAAGTAAAATCCTCTTTTAAAACAAAAGATGAAATTTCAACCAAGAGGCCATTAGAGATGTTACACATTGATCTTTTTGGACCAACAAGAACTCAAAGTTTAGGAGGTAAATACTATGGCTTAGTTGTGGTGGATGATTACTCTAGATTTGGTTGGATACTTTTGCTTGCTCATAAAAATGATGCTTTTCATGCCTTTTCAACCTTTTGCAAAAGAATTCAAAATAAAAAAGATTTAAAAGCCCATTTGAGAAGTGATCACGGAAAAGAATTTGAAAACCAAGACTTTGAAAAATTCTGTGATGATTTTGGAATTGCTCATAACTTTTCATGCCCAAGAACACCTCAACAAAATGGGATTGTTGAAAGAAGGAATAGAAGCCTTCAAGAGATTACTAGGGCTATGTTATGTGAAAATGAGGTTCCAAAATTTCTATGGGCTGAAGCTGTAAATACAGCTTGTTATATTTTGAATAGGGCTAGCATTAGAAAAGGGTTGAAGAAAACTCCTTATGAGCTATGGAAAGGAACCCCTCCTAATCTTAAGTATTTTCATGTTTTTGGATGCAAATGTTTTGTACTTAACAACAAAGAAAATCTTGGTAAATTTGATCCAAAATCTTATGAGGGAATGTTTATTGGATACTCCACCACTAGTAAAGCTTATAGAATTTACCTCAAAGAGCATAGAACCATATAGGAATCCATACATGTATCATTTTGTGATTCTAATTCAATTCCAGTACTGTGATAGATAATGATTCAGATTGTGAAGATGTTATCAATAAAGAAACCAATGGAGAAAAAATCCAAGTCTGTTCAGAATGAATCTGTCTGTCCAATTTTGTCTTGTCAGAATGGAAGAGATATTTCTGTTTTATCTCCTGAATCAACACGAGAAACTGAAACAGACCAGCGTGATGAGGCTCAACAAGGCTCAACTTCAATCCAAAAACCAAGAGAATGGAAGTCCATGAGGGGTTATCCTCATGACTTTATCATTGATGATCCCTCACAAGGTGTAACAACAAGATCCTCATCCAAAAAGCAATCCAAACCAAGAAATTTTGCTCTCTTGTCATAAATGGAGCCCAACAATGTTAAGCAAGCACTTGAAGATCCCTCTTGGGTCAAAGCTATGCAAGAGGAGCTGGCTCAATTTGACAAAAATGAGGTTTAGACACTAGTACCTCATCCAAATGGTAAGAAGGTAACGGATACTAAGTGAGTCTTTAAAAATAAACTTGGTGAGGATGGACAAGTTGTTCGTAACAAGGCTAGATTAGTGGCCCAAGATTACGATCAAGAAGAGGGTATAGATTTTGATGAGTATTTTGCTCCGGTAGCTAAAATGGAAGCAATTAGGTTGCTTCTTGCCTATGCTGCCCATAAGGGTTTCAAAATATTTCAAATGGATGTTAAATGTGCTTTCCTTAATGGCTTTATTGATAGAGAAGTGTATGTGGCACAACCCCCGGCTTTGAACATAAAGAATTTCTAAATCATTTTTTTAAACTCTCAAAGGCCCTTTATGTTCTTAGGCAAGCTCCAAGAGCTTGGTATAAAAGGCTTAGTGCCTTCTTATTGGAAAATCACTTTCAAAGGGGTACCGCCGACACAACTTTATTTATTAAAGCATCTAATGATGATTTCTCCTAGTTCAAGTTTATGTGGATGATATTGTGTTTGGATCGGCCAATGAGCCCTTGTGTGAAGAGTTTGGAAAACTCATGACTAGTGAGTTTGAAATGAGTTTAATGGGAGAGCTAACTTTCTTTTTTAGTCTCCAAATTAAACAAACTCCTAGTGGCACCTTTATTCACCAAGGAAACTATGCACTAAAACTAATCAAGAAATTTGGCCTAGAAAATTCTGAACCAATAGGAACACCAATGCATCCTAACACTAAACTTGAAAAGGATGATAATGGGAAAGATGTGGACGAAACAAGATATAGAGGAATGATAGGTTCACTCATGTACCTTACCTCCTCTAGACCTGATATTGTTCAAAGTGTGGGTGTATGTTCAAGATTTCAATCTCACCCAAAAGATTCTCATCTTTCAGCTGTTAAGTGCATCATTAGATACATTAAGGGAACTAGTGATTATGGCTTATGGTATCCAAAATTTGATGATTTTTGTGCAGTAGGGTTTTGTGATGCAAATTATGCGGGAGATAGGGTGGATAGAAGGAGCACATCCGGCATGTGTTGCTTCCTTGGAAGCTCACTCAACATGTGGTCAAGCAAAAAGTAACCCACAGTGGCTCTATCCACAGCCGAAGCTGAATATATTTCTGCATCTACATGTTGTTCACAACTAATTTGGTTAAAAACGCAGTTGGAAGACTACAAATTAAAGATCAATAGTATACCCTTATTTTGTGATAATATGAGTGCCATAAACATTTCTAAAAATCCTGTTCTGTACTCACGAACCAAGCACATAGAAATTAAATATCATTTTATTAGAGAACATGTGCAAAAGGGAACTATTGATATTCAATTTGTAAAATTTGAAGAACAACTTACGGATATTTTCACTAAGCCCTTGTGTGAAGACAGATTCTGCACTCTGAGAAATAGTTTGGGAATGATTGAATTAAGTTCTGTTGAAAATTTGTTAACTTTTTTATTCTGTTTGGTTTTTTCTCGTAGGAAAGCAGGAGACAAATTTCAGGATGTGTTAAACGGGCCATGATACAGGGGGAGACTGCGCTGATATTAATTATCTTGGGCCCCACAAAAATCTCTTTGACCTTGCCCTGACCCGTTTTTGAGTTTGCCTTAATCATGCTTTTAGGAAGTTGTCAAATCAAATCTTTATCCTTCCCTCATCCCTTGATTCTAGGAACTATTTTCACTTGTCTTGAATTATTATGGACTGCATTGTTTTTCCTCATTTTTTTGCAGGGTCCCTCCTTGATGACAAAAAGGGAAGGAGAAGAGAAAAAAGGCTGAATTAAAACTGTTATGTTTCATTGATTTGTTGCACTATTTTGCAGACCTGTTTTGCTCTGTTTTATGCTCTGATCTGGCTCTGTTTTGAGCACTTTGTGTTAGTAGATTAATTTCGAATTGAAATTTGATTGTCATTTGCTCAAATGCATGTGTGCTGACTGGACCATTATATTTTGGTGAAAAATAAATATTCTGCCTTTTGTGTGTTGTTTTCATTTTTTGCAGGTGTCCCTTTGATGACAAAAGGGGGAGGAATGACCGAAAAATTAAAATTGAGAGAAAACAGGGGATGAAATCTTGTGTGGATTAATGATCACCCTTGTTTCAATTATTTGCTATGGTGATCTGCTTGATGCATTTGATGCATTTGATTTACTTTTGTGGATTTGTTTGCTGCATCATGGATTAGGAATTATTTTTGGCAGTTCCTTTAAGCTTTGATATGTAAATAAATTCTGAGAGTTGCTGTATTTTGAGATGATCATGCTTGATTAAAAATGTTTTCCTTATCATAATTATTTTGCCCTGATAAGTTGACTGGAAATTTTAAAACTGATTGAATATCAATTTTTGAAACATCAAAAATAATTTTTGGTTGATTGCTTTGTGAGTTTGAGCAAAAAGTCATTTATATGATAACAAATGAGTTTTGTTTGTCATTCAATTCTGCTCATAAATCAAGCCATTCAACATCTCAAATTTCATATGTTGAATAACATAGTTGCCTTAAGCTTGATTTCAAAAGTTACAGGTGAAGCTTCCCTTGGTAAAAATAGCATATATTTAGGGGAAGCTATGTAACATTTGGAAAGGGGGAGGAATACTAATCTTCAAAGGGAGTACTTTTAATCTCTACTCTTTCCATTTCAATTTTTAATAATGTTTGTCATCAAGTGGGAGATTGATGAATTTAGAAAACTCTAAATTAATTTGATGATGATCAAACATTATTAAAACAATTAATTTCAAAATTATTAATTTAATCTTCAAGTTATATTTGCTGCTTAATAATTTTGTTGTTTTGCAGGTTATGTATATTGGGCATAAAAGAAAACTAAAGCCCAAATAGTGCTAAAAATACATTCAGCCTCGTCCAATATGTTATATAATATGTAGCTGAGTTGTTATGCTTGTTAGGTCAAGAAATCCAATTTTAAAGCCCAACAAAAGGGCTGGTCCGAAATCAAAAGGAAATGGGGCACAATATATTTCTAGATCCATTTAACTTGATGAAACCCATTCCTTTAATAATAATGCTGCATGCTCCAACGGATTCCACACTCTTTACTTGGTGGAATTCAAATTTTATCAAAGAGAGTTAATGCAGACCATGGAACCATGAAAGAGAAAGAGAAATTGATATGATAGCATCATTAGTGCTGCACGCTACCTAAAGCAAAAAAAGGGGAAGTGAATTAATTCATTTTAATTATTCAAATTCATTGAAATCTTTCCTTTTACTCTCTCTTCTCTCTCTTCTTTCTTTAAGCTTTTGGTCACTTCACAAAAGAAAAATGGAAGCTAATATAAGTTATCAAAAGCTAAAAGAAGAAGCTAGAAGCAAGTATGAAGCCATTGTGATGATGGCAGTAAGAAAAAGAAAATCTGAGGTATGGAGTGGCTAAGATCTTTACCACAAAAGGTAAGATGTGGAAAGTGATCTCAAGCCTTCCATAACCAAAAATGGATGAAGAAGATCTCGGTCAGCAAGGAGAAGATCCTTGGAGGTATGGCTTGTTTCTGAGTTTGCTCAACCACCACAGAAGGTAGCTACAGTAACTACGTGATGGAAAAGGCAGAAGTTAGGGCAGATGAAGCTGTCATCATCATAACTCATCAAGGGCTAGGGATCCATCTTGGAGTGCAAGGCAAGATGGAAGGCTCGGATTGATGAAGATTGGTGACCAAAGAAGACCCAAAGGTAATTGCATGTTGGTTATTGCATTCGGTTATCTCTTCTCTCTCTCTGGCCGAACCGGTTTGCATGAAGAAGAAGAAGTTTGGCTTGGTTCAACACTTCAACCGTGGAGGCTTCCCCTTCTATAAATAAGGGAGAACAGCCAGGGCTTGAAGTAAGGAGCAAGGAGTGAGAGTGCAAGGCACAGTGTTCACATAGCTACCTAAGCTAATAGAAGTTCTTCTCCTTCAATGTATTCTGTTTTGTATTTTTCTATTTAATTTTGTCTGTCTTGAGTCTCATGGAAAAAGGCAAACAGTGAGGTTTATACGAAAAAAGTCATAGAGCGAAAAAAGGCAGAGAGTGCAAAATTAAAAGAAAAAGCTATAGATGTCCTTAAAGGTCCTTTGTACATCTGTGTTGTGTATTATGATTCTGTGGAAATCCCCTTGTAAGTTGGGTTAGCACTTTACAGTTGAAAGCTTGGCAGTGACCAAGTCAAGTTCAAGATTGGGTTTAGATTCTGGACTTGTCCCGGATAGGAAGGGTAGTTTATAGGGAGAATTGGTGTATGTAATCAAAGATGATTATAGTGAAATTCTATCATTGTTGTGATGGAGACTAGATGTAGGCTGCATTGCACTTAGCAACTGAACCATGATATATCTTGGTGTAATTATCTCTCTTTTACTCCATTTCTGTTTCTTCTGCACAGGAGATAAAACTGAAAAATATCTCGTGCCGGGTTACGAGATAAAAAGAAAAAGTCTCGTGGCTGGGTACGAGACAAATAAAAAAGTCTCCAGAAGTTATTTCAAAGACTAGCAAGTGTTATTAAGTGAAAAATGAGCTAAGATCCAACCCCTCTTCTCTTAGCCACTGTAAAACCATCACATCCAAGTCAGAGTTCTACATCAATTTTTATTTTTTCAGTATGGCTTTTGACAAGTTCAATTCCAGCTCCTCCTACAAATGATCCCCTCTCTTTATGTTGGAAAAGATGCAATAACCTAGTACTTTTTTTACTCTTTCACTCAATATCTCCCTCAATCACAAAAAGTATTATCTATCTTACTTCTGCTTCATCTGTTTGGCAAGATCTCCACAATTGTTTTTTGATGCGTGAGTATCTTTCTTATCTTTTCCTAGTGAATTTGCATCTAAATGGTTGAGTTTAATAAAGAATTAATTATCTTTTAGCCAATATGGATGCTACTTTGAGTCTTTTTCAATTTTGTTTATTTTAGGTAGCATTCGGCAGAATTTGATGGAGTTTCTGCAGCACAAGAAAAGGAGATGGCAGCGAGGAGCGACGCGTACGCATGACTGACACGTACGCGTGATTTGGAGCTTTCCATGGCGACGCGTATGCGTGACTGACGCGTACGTGTGATTTGAAGAAATTTACAGCGACGCATTCGCGTGACTCGCGAAAAAGACCATCGACGCGTACGCGTGACTGACGCGTACGCGTGACATGCGCCACGGGCAGAAAATACAGCAAACGCTGGGGGCGATTTATGGGCTGCTTTTGACCCAGTTTTCAGCCCAGAGAGTACAGATCAAAGGCTGCAGAGTGAAGGAATCAAGTGGTCTCCACCCATCAACTGAAGGCTTGATGATTGTTATAATTAATTTTGATTTAAATTCAAATTTGAATTTAAAAATAGAAAAAAATATTATCTTAATTTTAGATATTAGATTTTAAATTTATTAGGATTAGTTATAAAAAGGGATCTGATGCCATCCTATTGGAACACTGTACATTTTACCAGAATTCTTATTTTTTTCTCTGAACCATGAGCAACTAATCCTTTATTGTTAAGGTTAGGAGCTCTGTCTATTTGTATGGATTAATTTTATTGCTTTTTCTATTTTAATTTATGCATGGATTTATAATTTAAGAATTGTTTTCGCTCTTTATTTTATGAATTTGGGTGGAACGGAAGTATGACCCTCTTTCTATTTGAGTTCTTGTAAAACTTGGAAAAGCTCTTTACTTGAACAACAACTTGAAAACATATTCTCCTAAATTTTAATTATCTGGATTTAACGGGATACATGACATATAATCCTTTTATTTTTGGGTAATTAGAATTTTTGTGGTATATAAACTGGAATTTGAACTTTACCTTCTAATTGGAATTAATTGACCAAGAAATTGGCAGTTAATAAATTTTAGAAGAGACTAGAAAGGTCTAAGGAATTAGGGTCTAGTCACATATAGTTGCCATAAATTAAATCCTACATGTTTAAAATAGTTAGTAAGAAAAGTTAATCTGAAAAAATAGATAACTCTAAAGGCTTGACTGTTTTCTTCATATTTTATTCCCATCTCATTGCTGCTTGCTTTATGAAATTCTTAATTTGCTGTTTGAAGCTCTTTGAATACCAAAACACTCTTTTCTGTTTGTCTAACTAAGCCAATCAATCAATCATTGTTGCTTGATCCATCAATTTTCGTGGGATCGACCTTTACTCACGTAAGGTATTACTTGGTACGACCCGATGCAGTTGTCGGTTAGTTTGTGGTTGTAAAATACCGCATCAAGTTTTTGGCGCTGTTGCCGGGGATTGATTGTGATTGACAACTACTCGTTGTTTGATTTCTTAGATTAAATAATTTTTCTTTTAATTAGTTTTATTTTATTATTATTAATTTTTTTTATTTATTTTCTTTCCCGTACAATTGCGTTCGTTCCCCCTCCTGTTTCGTTTATTTCTTTTTTTTTGCTTTTATATTTTTTTACTTTAGTCCGTTTTAATTTTTTTTATTTCAGTTTTATTTTATTTTCTTTTTATTTTTGTTTTCTTTTATTTTTGTTTTTGTTTCCTTCTATTTTTTTCTATATTCTATTAGTTTTGTTTATTTTTGTCTTTAATTAAAAAAAATTTAATAGCACTAAAATTTTTCTTAATTTCAAAAATTAAGTTTGGTGTCCTCTATTTATTTTTATTTTAATTTTCCTGTTTATTTTTTCTGTTAATTTTTGAAATTTATTTATTTATTTTATTTAGTACCTTTATTTTATTATTTTACATAGGTTACCTCACAGGGACTTCTCTATACTCTGACGTAGAGAGTCCCATCTTTTCTTGTCTTCTGTTTGTTTATGCGCAGGAACAGAGACAAAAAAACATCTCTTAGACTTTGATCCTGAATCTGAAAGAATTTTCAGGCGATGTTTGCAACAAGCAAGACTTTACAAGGCTGTAGAATCCATTATGGATCCTAATGATGATGATGATGCCAATGTGACCAATCCGAATGGGAATGAGCAACAAAGGAGAGTACTTGGCTCCTACTCTACTCCTACTGCAGATCTTTATGGAAAAAGTATTGTGGTGCCTCCTATAGCTGCGAACAACTTTGAGTTGAAGCCACAACTAGTCACCCTGGTGCAACAAAACTGCCAGTATCATGGTCTACCCCACGAAGACCCAAATCAATTTATTTCCAATTTTCTACAGATTTGTGATACTGTGAAGACAAATGAAGTGAACCCAGAGGTGTACAAACTCATGCTCTTCCCTTTTACCCTGAGGGATGGAGCAAAGCTATGGCTAGATTCCCGACCCAAGGTGAATTTGGATACTTGGGACAAGGTTGTTATTGAGTTTCTTACTAAATTTTTCCCACCAAAAAAGCTGACTAAGCTTAGGGTGGAGGTTCAGACCTTCAGACAGAAGGATGGTGAAACTCTGTATGAAGCTTGGGAGAGATACAAGCTACTGACTAGGCAATGCCCTCCAAACATGTTCTCCAAATGGACACAACTAGACATCTTTTATGAAGGTTTGGGTGAAATGTCCAAGATGTGCTTAGATAATTCTGCAGGAGGTTCATTACACAAGAAGAAGACACCAGAGGAGACTATTGAGCTTATTGAATTGGTTGCAAGCAACCAATATTTATACTCATCTAACAGAAATCCTGTGAACTCTGAAATCCCTCAGAAGAGAGGCGTGTTGGAAGTAGAAGCTGTTAATGCTCTTCTTGCTTAGAACAAGCTGATGTCTCAGCAAATAAATCTACTTACTCAACAAATGGGTGGCAAGCAAGTCTCAGCTATCAACACACAAAATTCACCACAAGAAATCTCCTATGACATGGCAGGTAATTTTGTGCAAAATGATAATTATGATTATGCTCAACCTTCTTTTAAACAGGTGAATTACATGGGGAGTGGTACTAGGAATCCCAACAATGATCCATATTCTAAGACATACAACCAATGATGGAGAAATCACCCAAATTTTGGATGGAGAGACCAACCTCAGAGACCTCAAAACTTCAACAATAGTTGTCAGGGTGGTGTCCAGTAGAACAATGATTTGGAAGCAATATTGACAGATTTTAGACAGGAAACCAGAGCGTCCATCAAGAACCTGGAGATTCAAATGAGTCAATTAGCCACAAAAGTCACTGAAATTGATCAGAGGACCACTAATAGCCTTCCTGGTAACACAATTCCAAATCCAAGAGAGGAATGCAAGGCTATCACCTTGATAAGTGGACAAGTGGCAAGTACAGAAGCACAAATTATGCAGGAAACCAGAGCCTCCATTAGAAATTTAAAGGTGCTAGTGGGCCAACTGAGCAAGCAAATACTTGAGAGGTCTGCAAGTACATTTCAAGATGATACAGTGGTGAACCCAGGAGAAGATTGCAAGGTTATTCAATTGAGAAGTGGTAAAGTAGCTGGCTCTGACACCAAGGTCAATGAAGAGTTAGTTGAAAAAGAAGCTCCAGAGGAGAAGAAGGGAGAAGTAGAGCACGCCCCTCCAATGCGTGCGGACAACCCATTCCTAGATTTTCTTGACACTTATCCTACTTTGCCAAAGGCTCCTGAGTACTAGCCTAAAATACCATATCCTCAGAGACTTCAAAAGGAGACCAAGGACAAACAGTTTTCAAAATTCTTGGAAGTCTTCAGAAAGTTGCAAATCAATATTCCTTTTGCTGAGGTTTTGGAACAAATGCCTCTCTATGCCAAGTTTATGAAGGAACTGTTGTCAAAGAAGAAGCCTTTAAAGGGAGATGAGACAGTGGTCCTGACTAAAGAATACAGTGCCATCATTCAGAATAACTTACCAAAGAAGATGCCAGATCCAGGGAGCTTTCAAATTCCATGCACCATTGGAAGCACAACCTTTGAGAAAGCGTTATGTGATCTGGGAGCAAGTATCAATTTAATGCCCTTGTCTGTGATGAAGAAGCTGCAAATCCAAGAGGCACAACCCACAAAGACAGCATTACAGATGGCGGACAAATCTGTGAAGCCTGCATACGGATTAGTGGAGAATATCTTGGTCAAAGTGGGTAAGTTCTTCCTCCCAGCAGAATTTGTGATTCTTGACACAGGGGAAGATGAGAATGCCTCTATAATTCTAGGAAGACCATTCCTAGCCACGGGAAGAGCTCTGATTGATGTAGAAGTGGGTGAATTAGTGCTTAGAGTGCATAATGAGCAACTGGTCTTTCACGTCTTCAAATATATACATTCAGCAGGTGAAGAAGAGAGGTGCATGCAGACTGAGCTTATTGATCCAACCCTTCAAAAATTCCCTGATGATACACAGCAGAATCTGCAACTCAAACCTCCCTTGGCAACAATCAATAAAATTCCTCCTAACATCAAACCTAAGTTTGGTGTTGGGAATGCATCATCTACCAAGGAGGAGGTTCCCAAAAAGAAAAAAGTACCCAGAGGATTGAGAAACAAAAAGATCCCCACTGAAGGTTTCTCCCCAAGAATGAAGGTGGTGTTGACCAGCAATCCTGCATGGGTTTATACAGTAATCAGAATCCTCTCTCTGGAGCATATTGAGCTATGTTATGGAGACACAGGAAAGAAGTTCAAAGTAAGGGTGAAGAGCTGAGCCCCTATGATCCTCCTCCTTAGATGAGCTGACCGTCAAGCTAGTGACGATAAAGAAGCGCTTGTCGGGAGGCAACCCGATAATTTCGCATCCTTAGTTATTTTTCATAGTAGTAGTTTTCTTACTTATTTGATTTTTATTGAATTCTTAATAATTTTCTGATCATGCATCTATTTTAGAACAGGAACCGAAAAAAAAAGGGCACATGACGCGCAAGCGTCGCTGACGCGTACGTGTCAGATGGGTGTGCGTGAAAAATAAATTTGAACAGAGGGTTACGCGGGAGTGGCGCAAGAATGATTCCTCTAGCACAAACAAACCCACGCGTGCGCGTCATTTGTGATTTTCACCATTCACGCAGGCGCGTTAACGACGCGTACGCGTGACCTGAAAAATCGACGTAAAAGAGTGTTTGAGCAAAGAGTTATGCTGGCTTGGGGCAGGAAGTATGATAGATGCACAAATTTTGTCACGCGGACACGTCCCTGACGCGTGCGCGTCATTTGACCAAACGGCCATCCACGTGTGCACGTGCATGACGTGAACGCGTCGTATGCCAATATTGGTTCCCTAGCCACGCGAACAGAGAGATGCGCATGCGTGCAGCTGGCTTTGCGCGAATCGCACAAAACCAAGGGAACGCGGACACGTGCCCGACGCTCACGCGTTATTGAGGAAAATCTCGCGACTTACGCGTACGCGTGCTGCACGCGTACGCGTCGCCTGCGCCGCACAATTACACTAGTTCGCCGCGCAGTTTTAATTTTCTTTCTCTCTCTCTCAATCCTAATTCTCTCTTGTTTCTTTATCCTTTTATTTTTCTTTCATATTAATATTTGTTTCTTTTCTTTTCAGTTCTTCTTTGCTTGAGGACAACCAAACATTTAAGTTTGGTGTTGATGCTTCGCTTATAACTTTTCTGTTTAGCACCAAAGGGAGATGAACGTTCTTCATGGAGGAATGAAATGGCCACCAACATAACTAAGGTGGTTAAGTTCCTTTCATTATATTTCTCTTCCATTCATATTTTGTTGTCCTCTGTTTCTGTTACTTTGATTGCATGCATGATTTTTAGTTCGTATAGTTCTTATATTTAGATTTAATTAAAATAAATTGTCTCATGTACCACTCACTGAGTTTGAATCTAAAAAGAAAAAATTTAAATGATGTATTGCATGAGAAATCGAGTTTAATTTTAAGAATAGTCTTATTTACTTAAAGGTGGTGGTATTTTCTGTAATTTTTTGAATGCATGATATGAACAGTACATATTTGAATTTGAATTAAGGGATGTTGATGTATAAGGAACAGGAATTTAGAGAATTATTATGACTTCTCTGAAATAAACAAAAATTTAATCCTTGAAGCAAAAGAAACAGCAAAATAATAATAATAATAATAATAATAATAATAATAATAATAATAATAATAATAATAATAATAATAATAATAATAATAATAAAAGCAAGGTCCAAGGCTCTGAGCATCAATGGTTAGGGATGTCAGACATGATTAAAAGCTCAAAGAGTTGTTTCCCTAGTCACATGCTTGTGGTGTTCTTGTGTCAAGTAATCCTTGAGACAAAATATTTAGAGTCAAGATCAATTGTAGAGTACGCCAAAGGCTTTGAGCACCACTATCTAGGAGTAACTAAAATAATAATAATAATAATAAAATATTTAGAACTTAAAGAGAGTTCCCCAGTTAAGTGCTTGTGGTGTTTCTGTGTCAAGTAAAACTTGAGACAAAACATTTAAAGTCACGGCTAGACTCAAGGTGCAAATCACCAAAGAAAAAATTGATGTGTTCAAGGATTAAATTGAATCACAAAAGATAAGAGAATTCATAATATTATCCAGATTCTAATTCCAGATGACAGTAACATTCTTCTGATTCAAAGGAGAGTGAGATGCCAAAACTATTCAGGATTGCAGTCATAAACCCCACTATAAGAAGAGACATGGGCTTAATCGAACTCTCATTCTCATGCAAATTCACATCCTAAACTTCTATTAGTTTTAGTTGCTTGAGGACAAGCAACAATCAAGTTTGGTGTTGTGATGCATGAGCATCTTTCCTATCTTTTCCTAGTGAATTTGCATCTAAATTGTTGAGTTTAATAAAGAACTAATTATCTTTTAGCCAATATGGATGCTAGTTTGAGTCTTTTATAATTTTGTTTATTTTAGGCAGCATTCGACGAAATTTGATGGAGTTTCTGCAGCACAAGAAAAGGAGATGGCAGCGAGGAGCGACGCATACGCGTGACTGACGCGTACGCGTGATTTGGAGCTTTTCCATGGCGACGCATACACGTGATTTGAAGAAATTTACAGCGACGCATTCGCGTGACTGACGCGTCCGCGTGACTCGCGAAAAAGACCATCGATGCGTACGCGTGACATGCGCCACGGGCAGAAAATGCAAAAAATGCTGGGGGCAATTTCTAGGTTGCTTTTGACCCAGTTTTCAGCCCAGAGAGTACAGATCAGAGGCTGCAAAGTGAAGGAATCAAGTGGTCCCCACCCATCAACTGAAGACTTGATGATTGTTATGATCAATTTTGATTTAAATTCAAATTTGAATTTAAAAATAGGAAAAGATATTATCTTAATTTTAGATATTAGATTTTAAATTTATTAGGATTAGTTATAAAAAGGGATCTGATGCCATCAGATTGGAACACTGTACATTTTACCAAAATCCTTATTTTCTTCTCTGAACCATGAGCAACTAATCCTTCATTGTTAAGGTTAGGAGCTCTGTCTATTTGTATGGATTGATTTTATTGCTTTTTCTATTTTAATTTATACATTGATTTATAATTTAAGAATTGTTTTCGCTCTTTATTTTATGAATTTGGGTGGAACGGAAGTATGACCCTCTTTCTATTTGAGTTCTTGTAAAACTTGGAAAAGCTCTTTACTTGAACAACAGCTGAAAACATATTCTCCTAAATTTTAATTATCTGGATTTAACGGGATACGTGACATATAATCCTTTTATTTTTGGGTAATTAGAGTTTTTGTGGTATATAAACTGGAATTTGAACTTCACCTTTTAATTGGAATTAATTGACCAAGGAATTGGCAGTTAATAAATTTTAGAGGAGACTAGAAAGGTCTAAGAAATTAGGGTCTAGTCACATATAGTTGCCATAAATTAAATCCTACATGTTTAAAATAGTTAGTAAGAAAATTTAATCAGAAAAAATAGATAACTCTGAAGCCTTGACTATTTTCTTCATATTTTATTTCCAACTCATTGTTGCTTGCTTTCTGATATTCTTAATATGCTGTGTGATGCTCTTTGAATACCAAAACACTCTTTTCTGTTTGTCTAACTAAGCCAATTAATCAATCATTGTTGCTTGATCCATCAATCCTCGTGGGATCGACCCTTACTCACATAAGGTATTACTTGGTACGACCCGGTGCACTTGTCGGTTAGTTTGTGGTTGTAAAATACCACATCATTTTTCTCAAGTAATACCACAGGAGTTGGTTATCATTCACATGAAAATTAACGGATTAAGTAAGTAATAGTCAATTAATTATTCTAGTCAGACAATCAAAATTTGGTTTTTAGAAAGCTTTAACATAAACAGTAAAATAAGCAAAAGCAAAAAGTGAGTACTGAAAAGATGATATGATTAAAAGAGAGTTAAAGTTTTAGAGATGTTGAGACTTAACCAATATTTTTCACCTTCCACCTTGATCATGCAAAGATACATCTATGGCAAATCATTAATAATCAAATATCAATTTCTTGGTAATTTAATTTTTCTTTAACTTAATTAATCGCTAATTTCTTAGTTAATTATTTAAGAAAGCGTCGTCAATTCTGTTAACGGAGCCCTAACAACAATGATGAGCCAATTTTAAAAAGTTAAAAACTTAAATAGTACAATTTAAACGTTAGGGACAATTTTAGGATTTACCCAAATGTTAAAAACAAAAACAATACTTTACTCTTTGAGAAAAAAGTTGAAGCACGTTCACTGATTTATATGTTACACAATTCATAAGAATTTTGTCTAGTTGATTTGATATCACCTATCAAATTTAGTTCCAAAATTTAAGAACTTTGAGAATAAGTTTTCAAACTTAATTCAAGTAAAACCTGTGTCACTGCTGACGGTACTAACATTACTCTTTTCTCCATGCCTTATTCAGTCTGGCCTTATCAACAAATGCAACAGGGTCCGTGTCTGAACTTGCATCAGTTTCCTATGAGTGGAAACAACACTGATAGGGAAGGTTTATCACCTCCATTAGGGGGGAGGAATGATCTTGCAAGAGACATAGGGGATCCATAACAAAAGCAATTCGAATTCCCTATGAACATGTATTTTCTGTTTCTTGTGTTCATCAAAAGCATTGATATATTTGTTTAGTTAGGTGTGTTCCATGTAGTGTTATATTTTATATAAATAGTCTTTAGCCAATCATATTCTTCATGTGTCTATGACAAACTAAAAAATAGTGTGTAATAACTATGTGTTTATAGCTAATTAGGACTGTTGCTTTTTCTAATAGATTATATTGTGGCTTGTATGCGCTTTTTTCAGGAGTGACGATGAGGATGAGTATGGTGTATATCAGTTAGACTCTGAGTTGAGACATTATCCTCAAGTGAATATCCTCGCTTGTTGATCCTTGGAGGGGGTCTTGAGTACCAGCGTATTGCTAATCTGTTGTCTAGTGTATATACCTTATTACAGCAGGTTTTAATTGCGATTCATTTATTTATTTATTTATTAACTTGCTCATGTTGTGGTGCAAATGCTATTATCACGAGTTCATGTTTGTTAGAATATAATTAGGATCAATTAGAATTATTTAGTATATCTGAATATTTATTATAGAATATTATGTCTTTATTATTAAAATTCTCTTAGCCCCTATAAATACTCTTCTATATTGTATCATTCAGACAACTTGAATACACTCAATAATACTCACAAATCTTTCTCTAGTTTAGTCTCTTGTTTCTAACATGGTATCAGAGCCATGGTATCCTCCTTGAGGAGGATAAGTTTTTTTTCTTGTGGTGAAATCACCGTAGTTTTTGCATTTTTTTCTATGACATTCTTCTTTCCCTTTTGTCTTATGCTTTCTCACCTCACTGACTAGTCTGTTTTCTCTATCTTGTGTTTTTTCGAGTCGAATGATCAAATACTATTGTCATCCGCTGTTTACCTATTCTCATGAAAAAATCATATAGTTTTCGCTCTCTTTCGGCAGTTTCGTCTACGTTGTCTCGTGGTAGTTCCATCTACGTTCTCTCGTGGCAGATCCGTTTGTGTTCTCTCGTGGCAGTTTTGTCTGCATTTTCTCATGGTAGTTCTGTCTGTGTTCTCTCGTGGCAATTCCGTCTGCATTCTCTTGTGGCAGTTCCATCTGCATTCTCTCATGGCAATTCCATCTGCGTTCTCTCGTAGTAGTCCCGTCTGCGTTTTCTCATGGTAGTTTCGTTTGCGTTTCGTCTATGTTTTCTTGTGGCAGTTTCGTTTGCGTTTCTTTCTGGCAGTTCCGTCTGCTTTTCCTTCAGACAAGCGGTAGTTCCGTCTGCGCTTCCTTCAGACAAGCGGCGGTTCCGTCTATGCTTCCTTCAGACTAGCGCCGGTTCCGTTTGTGTTTCCTTAAAACTAGCAGCAGTTCCATCTGCGCTTCCTTCCGGAAATTTTATCTGCACTCGTTTTATCAGTTTATGCAGTTTTTTTCCTCTTTATTTCGTTGTTTTAAATAAGTTTCAAACTCATCCTCAAGGAGGATACCATGGCTCTGATACCATTTTAGAAACAAGAGACTAAACGGGAGAAAGGATGGTATATTATTGAGTGTATTCAAGTTGTCTATTCAAATTGTCTTCAATGATACAATATACAAGGGTATTTATAGGGGCTAAGAGAATCTTAATAATAAAGACTTAATATTCTATAATAAATATTCAGATATACTAAATAATTCTAATTGATCCTAATTGATCCTAATTATATTCTAACAATGTTAATGGATTTACATTCTCTATATAGGAAATGGACCATCTGAATCTTTGCAATCTGCATCATGTATCAACCATACAACTGCCTTTTATTCTTCTATTGTCGCTTCTGAAAATGGAATTCCAGGTTCATACAATGAGAAAATTCTTCCTAGCAAATACACAAATGACTCCACACAACCCCTGTAGGAGGAAACTCCTCAAGTGAACAACTCTTTGGGAATCATGAATGATCCTACTGTAAATGGTTATGGACCTGCAGAGAAATTAGATCATGGCATCAATAGATTTTGTAATATCCATTTCATGTATTTCAGTGGCTGCATTGTCAATAATAAGAACTCTTTAATAATAAGAACTTGAGTTTTCTTAAGTTTCTGATATATAAGAGTTCTCAAATTACGTGTTTTGGAACAAAACACAGACATTTGGTTGTTCGTGGTGGGATGAAATTGTGCCAACTGTTGTGATGCCAATTGTTATGACTGGAGTCGAGCCTCAAAATCAGGTATTATTCTTTCATTATGCGCCTTCCATTAAGTGCAAAAAAACTTGATGGCATTTTTGCTTTTTGGGAAATAAGAGCTTGCATTGCAATCCTTAGAAGTATTCTTGGGTTCTTTACAAGATCTTTCCAAACTTGAAAGTTTAGTTTTTTGTAATTAAGACATCTGCACAATGTTGAACTACCCTCAAATGCTATCGTTGGGTGAGACTGAAAATTCATTAGTTCCACCAAGAAAAAATTGAACTAGAAATTACTCAAACTTACAAAAAGGAAGGATATTTAATTTTAGGATGTTTTGTATTCTTTGATAGTCATTCAGGTAATACTATAGAGAACTAGAGATAGAGACATTTTTATAAAATTAAATTACTTTAAAGAAATAATTGTCCTATATGTTTTTTGGCTGAATTTCTCATAATGAAAAAATTCTATTTATTAAGAAATGATACATAAAAGTGATCAGATATATAATTTTTTAACAATGTTTTACATTATATATATATTTTGGCTGAATTTCACATAATGAAAAGTTCTATTTATTAAGAAATGATACATAGAAGTGATCAGATATATAATTTTTTGACAATGTTATAATAAAAAATTACTCTTACATTATATATATTTTTTGGCTGAATTTTACATAATGACAAGTTCTATTTATTAAGAAATAATACATAGAAGTGATCAGATATATAATTTTTTTGACAATGTTATAATAAAAAAATTAGTCTTACATTATATATATTTTTTGGCTGAATTTTACATAATGAAAAGTTTTATTTATTAAGAAATGATACATAGAAGTGACCAGATATATAATTTTTGAATTATTGAAATCTAGAAGTGCTGCTGAAGTATGTTCATTACACTGAGTGTTTAAAATTAGCTCTGTTTCATGTTTTAATATTCTACTTAAAAGAAGAATTGAAAACCCTAGAAAACTACTTTACAGTGAACCCAAGCAGAAAGAAATTGAGAAGCAGAGGATTCTAGAATAGAGAAGATTTTTTGAGAAAAATGAAAAAATGAATTCTATTAAAAAATGTAAAATGAAAAGCACTCTAAAAAAACACAAATATGCATTCCTTACACCTATTTATAACTCTTTAACTATCCACTAAACAGTTCTCTCAATACTCCCCCTCAAACTGAGGCACGATTTATCTCGAAGTCGAAGTTTGAACCTGTATTTTTGAAACAAACTTAGAGACAATGGTTTAGTTAAAGAATTGGCCACCTGATCTTGAGAGGGTATATTAACAACATAGAGAGATTTTTTATTTACTAAATCCCTTAAAAAATGCAAATCTAGCTCAAGATGTTTACATCTACTATGCAAAACTGGATTTGCAGCTAATAAACAGGCACTCTGATTGTCATAAAAGATGGTTGGTGACATAGGTTGTGGGATTCGAAGCTCTCCCAAAAGCTGATGTATGGACATTAGCTCAGTTTGTGCAGCACACATTGCCCTATATTCTGCTTCATTACTGCTCTTGCTCACCTTTGTCTGCTTGTTACTCTTTCATGAGATCAGTTTGCATCCAAGATAAATACAAAATCCAGTGATTGATTTTCTATCATCTAGATCTCCACCCCAATCAGCATCTGAAAAAGTCAACAACCTAAAATCAGTAGATTTAGAAAATAATAATCCATGATATACTGTACCTTTCACATATCTCAGAATTCTTTTTATACTCTTCCAATGCAGCAATGTTGGTTGATGCATAAACTGAGATACTCTATTAACAGCAAAGGCAATATATGGTCTTGTCATTGTGAGATATTGAAGTACACCAACTATTGATCTGTACAGTTTGGGATCATGAAAAGGTTCCGAGTAATGAGCTGAAAGCTTTGTGTTGGACATCATTGGGGTAGGCATCGAATTCACAGTCTCCATTCCAGCTCTCTTAAGTAATTCACATGCATATTTGGTTTGTGAAATGTGAACACTACCTGTAGACAAATATGAAGCTTCCAAGCTTAAAAAATAACAAAACTTTCCCATATCCTTTAATGGAAAAATATTGTTCAATTGGTAAATTAATTTATCTAATTCTGCAGCATTATTATCGGTAACAATTATATCATCTACATAAACTAACAAGTAAATTACATTAGAATCAAAAAATCTAACAAACAAAGACACATCAGATCTGGTTTCTTTAAATCCAAACTGTCGAAGAGTAGTAGATAATTTTTTATACCAGGCCCTCAGTGCTTGTTTTAGACCATAAATGGCCTTGTTTAGCTTGCACACTAGTTGTTCACCCTTTGTAGAGTATCCTGGAGGTTGCATTATGTATACAGTCTCATTTAAGGTGCCATTAAGAAAGGCATTATCAAAATCAAACTGTCTCAATGGCCAATTTAATGAAACAGTAATAGTTAAGATAACTCTAATGGTGGAAGGCCTTACCATTGGACTATAAATTTGATCATAGTCTATACCTTCCACTTGATGAAAACCCTATCCAACAAGTCTTGCCTTATACCTCAGAATATCACCTTTAGCATTTTTCTTTATAGCAAACACCCACTTACTTCCAATAATTGTGGTATTAAGTGGTGGTTCTGTTAATTCCCATGTTTTGCACTTTTGAAGAGCAGCAAACTCTTTATCCATTGCCTCTCTTCAGTGAGAACATTGTAACGCTTCAGCCACAGTCCTTGGAGTATTGTGTAGTAGATCAGTTTGTTGAACAGTCAAAGCTTTTGGTTTGAACACTCCATATTTCGATCTTGTTGTCATTGAATGAGCATTTGTTGAAGAAATGGAAGGAATGCTAGTTTCAATACCACTAATAGGAATCATGTTCGGAGAAGAATTGGTAGGAGATGCTGAAGGTGGGTGACATTCTAAAATTCTGATCTCCTCATTCTCATAACTAGAAGTAGTGTCATGAGTGTCCAAGCCTGAGTGAGAAGGAGATGCTGTATTGTGCAATGGTTCACTTGTAATTTGTAATCCAGTATCTGAATGTATACTCAAAGACTTTGTAGCTTGATTAGATGAGGACATTGATGGTGGAGTTGAATCAATGATGGTAAATGCAGGGGCCTTAAGCTGGCTACCACTCTCTGGATTATTCTTGGAAGAATCATCTCTGCCCAAGGTGTTAGAAAATAATTTTTGATATGGAAAAGTATACTCATGAAACAACACATGTCGAGCCATATAAATTTTACCATTTTGTGCCATATACTTATAGCCTTTAAAATTTGAATCATATCCTAAAAATAAACATGGTTCAGATTTGTAATTAACTTTAGTTTTACTATAAGGCCTTAAGAAAGGAAAACACATACATCCAAAAATTTTAAAGAAAGTATAATCTGGTTGATGCTTAAAAAGAACCTCAAAAGGACTTTTGTTATCAAGAACTGGGGTAGGGAGTCGATTAATGATATAAACAGAACTCAAAAAGGCATCTTCCCAAAATTGCATAGGCAAAGAAGCTGTAGCTAAGAGGAAGAGACTGATAAACCCCAATTTTTGTGGTTTATCTTGTGCTTAATTTGGGGGATTTTATCACCTTTTCTCACATTTATTCAATGAAATAGCATGGTTTTGTAATTTTTCCTAAATTTGTGCTTAAGTGTAAAAACATGCTTTTTAGGCCTTAAAATAGCTAAATTTAATTCACTTTAATTTCATTCGATGCCTTGATATTTTTGTTAAGTGATTTCAGGTTTAAAAGGCAAAGATTGGATTGAAGGAATGAAGGAAAAGCATGCAAAGTGAGAGAACTCATGAAGAAATGAAGGAACCGCAAAGCTGTCAATCCTAATGTCTTCGCACTCAATTGACCATAACTTGAGCTACAGATGTCCAAATGAAATGGTTTCAGTTGCGTTGGAAAGCTAACATCCGGGGCTTTAAAATGATATAAAATTTTCTATAGTTGCTTGGCTTCTAGGGACGTGTACACGCACATGACGCGTACGCGTGGGTTGTTACACATGCTTCACTAAAGGTAACTCGTTGGGGGCGATTTATGAAGCATTTTGGGCCCAATCCAACTCATTTCTGATGCTATTGAATCCAAGGATTGAGGGGGGGGAATGAACCAAGTAGTCATAGTTTAGTTTTTGCATCAGGTTGTAGGTTAGAATTCTAGAGAGAGAAGCTCTCGCTTCTCTCTAGAATTTAGGGTAGTTTAGGTTTAATTCTCTCAAATTCATCTTTCAATTCTTATTTTGATCTCAACTCTCTTTATATTTTAGTGTTCTATTGTCTTAATATTCTTAGTTTCTCTTGTTAATTTCATATTTTGCTCTCTTTTATGTTTATGACAATTGGTGGATCTCAATTTCCTCTTATGCAATTTTATATTTCTATGTCTTTTGATGTTTACTTCACTTGTTATTGTTGATTTCTTGCTTATGTTAGTTATGGGTTTTGCTCATTCTTACATCTTGTGATGTTTCCTTTTATTGCACTCTAGGTGTTTGATGAAATGTTTTCCTTAGTTTTTGAATAGTTTTCTTTACTCTTGGCCTAGGCTAAGGGAATTAAGTGATCTTGAGTCATTGGATCTCAATGAATTGGTGATTTGAGAATCCTTGGTGATCAATTTGATACCCATTGACACTAACCCACTACTAATCTAATTAGTAGATAGGTTGGGACTTATGGTTTGATGTTGATTAAGTCATTTGACGTACTTCAAGCCTAGGAGTAGATATTACGTACTTAAGGCTTTTGGAAGTAGACTTAATGAGCTTGGTTCCTCATAATTGTCAATATATGATTTATAGACAAGGATGGTGATCTCAATTACCTATGTCTAGCCAAGAGTTGTTTTTCATTTCTTTTATTTAGTTCTTGTTGTTTACCTTTCTTGCTCATAAAAAAAATCAAATCCCCTTGCATCTTCATAACCAACACGATTCTTTCTTCATCAAATTAATGGCGCCGTTACCGGGGAGTTGCAATGGTGTTATATTATTGGCTATTGTGAATATTGTGAATATGTTTGTCTTTTGCTTATTTGTTAGTCTTTACTAGTTGTAGGACTTTGTCTTTTTTTATTTCTTGTTAGCTTTTGTTTTTATTTTCTCTTTCACCATGAATTCTCACCCCTTTGGCTATAAGTTTGGTTCAAACTATGTTGTAGGAAATGGAAGCTTCAATGAGGATGTGCATCAAGGATTTGGAGATCAAAGGTGGGAGGAGCCTAGAGGAATTGATCACTCTTCTTGGCAACAACCTCCTTCCGAATCAAGTTTGAAAAAAGTGCTCGGAAATATGACTACTCTCCTCACGGAGATGCGCAAGGACTAAAAGACATTTTATTCCATCCAAGCCGTTCAAGCGCCACCCCCAACATGACCACTCTCCAGATTCTTATGGGTATAATCCAAATCCTAATGCATACCAATCTAATGTGTGTGATGACCCTTATTGTGATTGTCAACCACAACCACCACATGCATATGAACCCCTTCCTCAATATAGCCCTCCACCATACTCACAAGCCTCATACCACTATTCACCTCCATATGACCCTAATCCTTATCCACCATACCAACCACCTTGTGAGCCATATGAACCGTACATGGAACCACCATCATTCCAACACAATTACTCTCAAGAACCACCTCCATACCCTTACAAGATGAACCGACTTTCAATTATGAAACTTTCCTCCCAAACAATGAATCTTCTTTTCCCCCACCACCTCCTATGGATGAGTCTCCCTAAGGATATGTTCACTCTTACATCCAAAGGCAAGAAGAGAACCAAAAGGAGTTCAAGAAGCTAGAAGCCAAGATAGCCACCTTGGTGGAAGCCATTCGCAACATAGTCTCCTCCCGCCTAAGATTACACAATCAAGGCACTCCCATTGTTAAATGTGGGGAAGCAACCAAAGAGCTTAGTGAGGGAGTGAACTTGAATCTTCAAGGTGAAGAAGAGGGGTTGAAGCAAGAATTGTCACAAGGAGAGGAAGTTAAGACAATTGAGTCGAAAGAAATGGTTGAAGACTGAGTATAGGGGCATGATTTTCTATAATATGCCTATCCTAACCACTTTTGTAATATGCCTATGCTTCCTCTCAACACTTCCTTGTTGATGATGAGTATAGGGGCATGATTTTTTATGATGTATACCTTCATTTGCAAGAAAATCAGTGAAAGCACGTGACATAAATTTCATTCCCAAATCCGTTTGTAAAGCCTTTATTTTCTGTTCAGTTTGATTTTCTATAAATGTTTTATAATTCTGAAAAGCAACTAAAGACTGAGATTTATTTGTGAGTAAGAAAATGCATGTATATTTAGAATGTGTATCAACAAAAGAAATATAATATCTAAATCTACTTCTTGATATTACAGGAGCAGCCCCCAGATATCCACAAAAACAAGTTCTAAAGGTGTCATATACACAGTATCATTTAAAGAAAAATGTAATCTATGCATCTTAGCTAAAGGACAGATTTCACATACATGATTAGCAACAGAATGAGAACTAAAATGCAAAAAAATTTTATTCATAACATCCATTACAGTTTTAAGAGAACTATGGGCCAATCGTTTATGCCATAAATCCACAGTGTTATTCTGATTACATTTGAAAACAGGATATGCACTAGAATCTAAAGACTGATTAGCTAGCTGTGTAGTAGTAGTATAAGCATTAGAATACTGAGATCTAGAACTAGACAGGTCATCAAGGATCTGTACTGAGGTATTAGACAAATTTTTTGGTACTTGAAGGTTATCAAAAGAGTAAGTGCTATTTCTAGACATGCCTTGTAGGAGAAGTTCTCTGGTATCCTGATCATGAATAGCACAATAATCAGGCCAAAATTCAAAGTAGACATGGTTATCAGCTGCGAATTTAGAAACACTCAATAGATTTTGAGTAATTTGTGGTACAAGAAGTAAGTTCTTTAAACGAAAAGCAATATTTGAGGAGGAATCAAAAAGAATTGAAGAACCAAAATGAGTAATTAGAATACCTGGCCCATTACCTACAAAGAGTTGATCATTATTTGAAGAATTTGATGATGCTGTGAGGTGATTTCCTGGATCTGAAGTGACATGATGACTCGCGCCTGTGTCCGGTAGCCAAGAAGCTTCATTTACTGAAGAGGAATGGGTAAGATATGCCCTAGGTTGATGAAAATTGGAGGATGGAGGGGGTGGTCATGTATTATTATATGAAATTTGCATTGGGGTAGAGTTAGTTGTGGAATTAGGCTGAAAATCTGTATCAAAACGATGGAAGCAGTTCCACACAACATGTCCTTGCCTTCCACATAATTGGCATTGAGGACGATTTTGAGTGTATCCAAAACGTCCTCCACGATTACTGCGGCCGCCATGGCCTCTTCGAAAGCCTCCACCTCTTTGATATTCAAATGATGAGGAGGATTGAGCATAATGAGCTACAGGCATACCTACATCAGGTTTCTTGAATCTATCCAGCATATCATCAAATGCAAGCAGATAAGATTCAGCCTCTGCAACCTTGAAGGTTCCAAGCCTTGACATTACCGAACCAATGTATACAGTGTAATCTTCATTAAAATCATCGATTATTGCTTGTATGTGATCTGAGTCAGGTACTTCATAGCCGAGAGCAAAAAGGGCGTCGACCACATTCCGAATCTTGTTCAGAAAATCAGAAGCAGTTCCATTTTTCTTACATGATTTGAGTTGGGATTTCAAACTTTGAATTCGTGAAGCGGAAGCATCTTCAAAGTATTTTTTAATTCTTTCCCAAACTTCATAAAATTGTGAAAGATGAATTACCTTGTTCTTGATGCTGGTAGTCATCGATTCTACAAGCCAAGTAGTGAGAGTTAAATCTTGTAATTTCCATGTCTTGTACTTCGCCGACTCAGAAATTGTTTTGGTCGCTTCATCAGTCACGAACTGCGACGAAATTTTGGAGCTGTATAGATGATCTTCCATGGAGAGGCTCTGAATTATTAATATAGCCGTGTGTCTCCATGTGCTATAATTGTCTTGAGTGAGTTTGTCTGAGATAGGTGAGAAGGTCTTCTTGAAAGAGTCAGAGAGGATAATCTCCATAACAAAGATGAGCAAGATTATAGGCTCTGGATACCATAAAAGAGGAATTGAAAACTCTAAAAAACTACTTTGCACTGAACCCAAGCAGAAAGAATTTGAGAAGCAGAGGATTCTAGAATAAAGAAGATTTCTTGAGAAAAATGAAACAATGAATTCTATTAAAAAATGTAAAATGAAAAGCACTCTAAAAAAAAACACAAATCTGCATTCCTTACACCTATTTATAACTCTTTAACTATCCACTAAATAGTTCTCTCAATACTACCTTGCTTAGTTTTGTTCATCCTGTCTAGCAATTGAGGATGCTATGACTGATATTGCAAAGGAAGATGCGGTTTGAAGGATTTATTGCACATTAAAAGATCTATAAATCGTTGTCTTACATAGATATTGAGGTAGATAAAAGAACTTACTTAATATGAGGTTTAATCACTGCATTATTTGTTTCTAAATATTTACACGTTTCCAATATCCACTTGAAAGGCATAGTTAATGATACCAGTTTGTAGTTAACTTCTATGTTATATGTTTTAGTATTGGTATTGATCTGCTTTAATTTTATTTCCTAGCATGTGACCGCAACTGCGGGAATGAATTTGACGATTATTTTTTTCAGCAAGAGCTTTTCATGGGAATATATGAAAAGGGTTTTTGAAAGGCCTTTTTCCTATCAGAAGAAAGTATTCCAATTGCTCTTACTGGTAGTGGAATTCTTGCAATTTGGTACACACCAATCAAGATATAAATGCAATTTTAGTATGATGCTCATGTTGTTATGCTTCATGGTGTTGCAAAAATCCTCCATCAGAATGAATTTGAATAAGACATTGCAAAAATCCTGGTGTAGTTCTTTATTTACTCGAAAAATTCGGCCTAAATCATTATATGTTTTCTGTTAACATTTTCAATGTATTATGTAAAATACTTTATTTACAATTAGAGAAAGTTAATCATCTGTTTTGTTAAATAATTTATAGACAAGTTGTTGCCAATATCTCTTATTATACTAACTTCACATTCGCGCGTGTGTAAGAGATTATAAAAAGACGGTGGTTTTTTTGTGACTTACAATATTCGTGAATCGTAATAGTATGGAAATGGATCCTCTCAATTGCTAAAAAAAAAAAATTGAGAGTGTAAAGTGTAATTTTTAATATTTTATTGTTCTTTTTTTCATATTTATTCTTGATCCCACTTACAAAATTAATGGTAAGAGATCACAATTTACTCCCTCAATTGTTAAAAATATTGAGAGGATTCATTTTCGAAATAGCATTGAAGTAGTTTTTTTTTTTGTGATCGAGAAGTGCGTGAAGTTTCAAGAAGTTAAATTTCAAGAATTCTTGCGAAGTCAAGCAGATCCAAATGCATGACCTGTAAAGCATGGAATAATGTGAGGTTCTGAGTGCATGGAATAATGTAAAGTGGTTTATGGGAAGAGAAAGAGGGTAATGCAGTGCTTTGTTGAAGATTTTGAATAGAGGGTGGTAGCCTTGGAACAGGAACATGCTTTCTGCATGAGAATGCAGCAGAGGCGGTGAGGGGGTGAGGGTGCTGTGTACTTTAAGGATGATATCATGGTGGTTTCTGATGGTGTAAACCAAAGAACATGATGAGTTTGTAGATGTTCATATAATCAACAAAGGGTATTTGTATTTGCATATTTGATGAAACCAATGTGATATGGATTCTTGTGTCTTACGCATTGATTACTGCGAGGAAGCCAAATGAGCAATAGTTGACAAGTTTGTTAGCAAAGATACTTTGGAAGGTGACAAGATCGAAGAGGAAGAGATTTGAATGGAATATGGAGACGGATCTTCCTAGGAAACGGATTTAGAATAATCAAGTTTGATCTTATTCTAAATTAATCAAAACTTGTGGTGTCTTTTTAAGTGTAAGTTGGGCCAACGAATTAAAGTAGTCTTAGATGGTTAAGCACTGTTGTTAATCACGATTTTAATTCTCCTGGTAATTGGCTGATGCTGCGAACTCAGGTTCAGCTGCCACTTGGAGTACAAAGGAAGATCGACGAACAATGGAAAGGAATCTCTTCTCTTTCTCCACACACATATATATACAACGCAAAATGTTGCATTGAAGTAGAAGACAAGGTGCAATGAAAATGAAGTCCCTCTTATATCCGACCCTGTTGTCATTGCTGCATTGGCACGTGGTGGTGGTATCAGCTGCAAGGCTGAACATGGCTAGCGATGAATCGGCCTTGGTTGCCATGAGGGAGCATTTTAACTCCTTGGATCCCAACAATGTGCTCGCAAGCAACTGGTCTAGCACTACCTCTGTTTGCAACTGGATTGGCGTCACATGCGGCTCTTCCCACCGCAGAGTAACCGCCTTGAATCTCTCATACATGGCTCTTGATGCCACCATCCCTCCGCATCTTGGAAACCTGTCATTTCTTTCTTGCCTGCGTCTTCCCAACAATAGCTTCCATGGTACTCTACCTGCTGAACTTGCTGGATTACGTAGACTGAGCATCATCAACCTCAGATTCAACAAATTCACAGGAAGCATCCCGTCCTGGTTTGAGTCTCTACCCAAACTAAAATACCTGTTACTGAGAGGGAACAGTTTCTCTGGCACAGTCCCACACTTTCTGTTCAACATGACTTCCCTGCAATATCTTGTACTTTCTGATAACCAGTTTTGGGGTCCCTTACCTTCCAACATTTTCTTGTCTCCTTCTTTGCAATATCTGTATCTTACTCACAACCAAATTTCAGGAGCTATCCCTTCAGCTATCATCAACAGTTCGTTACTGCAGGTTATTGACCTCGACTACAACAACCTATCCGGAAAACTGCCAGAGCGCATCTTCCACCATCTTCCAAACTTGAAAGGGCTTTACGTGTATAGTAATGCCTTATCCGGTGAACTTCCACGCAGTTTGTTCGATTGCAAGCAACTGCAATATTTATCCTTATCCTACAACACCTTCGGTGGAAACATACCATCTGCCATCGGGAATTTAACAAGCCTCAAAGAGATCTATCTTGGCCATAACAATTTTAGAGGTATCGTATGTCATGCCAATATGACTCTCCGAATTGAGTTTGATTATCTTTATCATTATTTATGCAATTTAACATATGTTGTGGCAGGTGCAATACCAAATGAGATTGGTAATCTACGTAGTTTAGAGATTATGAGTCTTCCTTTCGCCAATGTGAGTGGCTACATTCCGCCATCAATCTTTAATATTTCTACCCTACAGGAAATTACAGTTACTGGAGATCATTTATCAGGCAGCCTCCCAGCAAACCTAGGCTCCATGCTTCCAAAACTTGTTAGGCTGTACATGGGGATTAATTATCTCAGTGGAAGAATCCCAAGCTCCTTGTGCAATGCCACTATGCTTAATACCATAGATTTGGCTTACAATTCATTTTCTGGATATATTCCAGACATTTTTGGCAGCTTAAGAAGTCTCCAGCTGCTCAATCTTGGTGCAAATAATTTGACAAGTGATGCATCCGATTCAGAGCTAAGCATTATAAATTCTTTGACAAATTGTAGATTTCTCAAAAAGTTGATATTTTCTGGAAATCCATTGGATTCTATTCTTCCAATATCGGTAGGAAACCTTTCTACTTCTCTGGATGACTTGAATCTTAAGAGTTGTTCAATGAGAGGCACCATTCCAGCAAGTATTGGCAACTTGAGCAGCTTGATAAACCTTGACTTTGGTGATAATAATTTTGTTGGAACCTTTCCTACTAGCATAGGGAAATTAATAAAGCTACAAGGCCTCTTTTTAGATGGCAACCAATTGGAAGGATTTGTTCCGAATCAATTGTGTCAACTAACGAGCTTGTATAAATTTTCCATTATAAGCAACAAGTTCTCTGGCCCTATACCTTCTTGCTTAGGGAATCTTACCTCATTGAGATGGCTTTGGCTTTCTTCAAATAAATTCAACTCAATACCTTCCACCTTGTGGGGGCTGTCCGATTTATTGCTTTTAGACTTATCTTCCAATAATTTAAGTGGATATCTCCCAATAGATAGTGGAAATCTAAAAGCCATAGGTTGGATTTATTTATCAGGAAATCAATTTTCAGGTAGCATCCCAAGAAGCCTCAGCAATCTTATGAATTTGGTTCTTCTTACCTTAGCAAGAAACAAATTTGAAGGGCCCATCCCAGAATCATTTGGTCGTATGGTAAGTTTGGAACAACTTGACTTATCAGAAAATATCTTGTCTGGTGTCATTCCTAAAACATTGGAGGCACTTGTGTATCTGAAATATTTCAATGTTTCTCACAATAAATTAAAAGGAAAAATCCCGGATGGGGGACCTTTTGCAAACTTCTCAGCTCAGTCGTTCATGGGGAATAAAGAATTATGTGGTGCTCCACGTTTCCATTTTTCGGAATGTAAAATTGAAAAATCCCGAAAATGGAATGCACATATTGTGTTGACATATGTTTTACCTGCAGCAATAGTTGTCACCCTTCTTGTGGCATTCCTTTGCATCCTAAAATTCCGGAAGCACAAGGTGGTCAACAATTCAGAGGTGAATCAATCAGGAGAAAGATGGAGAAGAATATCATACTATGAAATTCAGCAAGCAACAGATAGGTTCAATGATGGCAACTTGCTTGGTGTAGGGAGTTTTGGAAGAGTGTATAAAGGAGTACTCTCAGATGGGACGAATGTTGCAGTAAAAGTGTATAATCTGGGGCTAGAAGGAGCATTTAGGAGTTTTGATGCTGAATGTGAGATATTGCGCAGTGTCCGCCATCGAAACTTAACCAAAATCATTAGCAGCTGCAGCAACATGGACTTCAAGGCATTGATCCTAAGCTACATGCCTAATGGGAGTTTAGAGAGGTGGCTACACTCGGAACACCATAGCTTGAGTATGATCCAGAGGCTAAACATAATGATAGATGTTGCAGAAGCAATGGATTATCTGCACAATGGTGGTTCTGCACCAATTATACATTGTGATTTGAAACCGAGCAACATATTACTAGATGAAGACATGGTTGCCCATGTGGCTGATTTTGGCATTGCAAAATTGCTGAGTGGGGATGACTCCATCACTCAAACCATGAATCTAGCCACAATAGGCTATATGGCCCCTGGTGAGTTTCTTATTCAATCTTATGCTTTTTATAATAAACCTTGATAGCAATCAACTAGGAATCAAATTTGTTTTGCTTCCACTTTGTTGTTTTGCTTCTTATTTTGTAGAATATGGACTTGAGGGAACAGTGTCTAGACAAGGTGATGTGTATAGCTATGGAATTTTACTAATGGAGACCTTCACACAGAAAAAACCCACTGCTGAAATGTTTGTGGGAGAGTTTAGCATCAAAGAGTGGGTGAAAATGTCATGCCCTGATTCACTACTTGATATCATTGATGCAAAATTATTAGTGGAAGAAGGAGAGCCAAATACCACACAGGATTGCTTGTTGTCTATAATGACTCTAGCTCTGGATTGCTCAGCTGAGTCACCTGGGCTAAGGACAAATATAAAAAGTGTTGTGGTTGCGCTCAAGAAGATTAAAAGATTACTCTTGAACTAAAAACACATTGCTTGAACTGTGTATTTGTTGTTGTGTTCTGTTTTTTCTTTAATAGTTTAGTGTTTTTATTTGTTTGTTGTAATGTTTGTGCTGTCCAAACTTATTGAGGTAAAATGAGAATAATGTCTGCTAAGAAAATGATGACCAAAATTGAACAGTTTATGTAGGAGAAGCAAGGCTTTGTTCTACATGCACCAAATTTGCTTTTTGCCTTTGGTTAAGCAACTTTTCCCACTGAAAATTTAAGTTTGAAGTTGGAAACTAAATAGTTGTATACGACACTATAGAATAAGGAATGATTCCTAAGCAATATTTATCACCCGAAAGGTCAGAGTTAGTTTCCGGCTAAAACATATCAGAATATTCCTTAACTGATGAGACCAAAACGAATTCCAGGGACTAACTTGTCATTTATCATGTGTGTTTCCTTGAGCACTATGTTAAATAACCAGTAAAATACAAAAGAAATTGGTGGATGCAATTGAATTTAGATAACGTGGCCCAATCCCTTCAATATGGAAGCCTTCTGATGTGCATGCAACCAAAAATCTTCACTCTCTACACAGCAGACACACACAGAGGACAAGATATTCATCTATAATCTGAACTTAAATAGCCACTTCATCCCTCGCTCCGGTGGCCGGAAAATGGCAGTGCCTGCGAGCGGACAGATGTCAGTCTCATCCGTGATGCAGTTACGTGGACCAACAAGTCTCAGCCTCAGTGGTAAGAAGTGGAGTCATCTTGTGAAGTTTAGTAATGGAGAAGTAATGGGACGTAAGCTCAGGCTAAGACAACAGCATGGTGGCAACGGCTGCACTAACAATGTTAGGAGGAACCATATATGCATGTCTCTCACTGCTGACGTGGGTAGTCAATCCAAGGTTTATTACCTCACTCCCTAGTCCTTTACTTTGATTCTTAACCATTGTCCATGGGATACTTTTGTTGGAAGAAAAATTTCTTGTAAATGCATAATTTGTAAAGAATGAATTAATTTATGTAAAGCACATGATGATGGGGCGCTGCAGTTGAGAGACTTGGATGCTGAGAGAAGGGATGCTAGGACGGTTGTGGCGGTTATACTTGGTGGAGGAGCCGGAACCCGTCTCTTTCCTCTTACAAAGCGCCGAGCCAAACCTGCTGTCAGTTTCTTTTCTGTTCTCATTGTATTCTATTTTTCAATTGTTGAATGTTTATGGAATTGGCCATCATGTTGTGTAGGTTCCTATTGGAGGTGCTTATAGGCTCATTGATGTGCCAATGAGCAACTGCATCAACAGTGGCATCAACAAGGTCTACATTCTCACTCAGTTCAACTCAGCTTCACTCAACAGGCATATTGCACGTGCTTACAACTCTGGCACTGGTGTCACCTTTGGAGATGGCTATATTGAGGTATACTTGGCATGGATTCTGTGTTGAAGAACTATACTTGTGATTACTCAAGACTAAGAATGCTTGTATTTATTATTTCAGGTTCTTGCTGCCACTCAAACTCCAGGGGAGGCAGGTAAAAGATGGTTTCAGGGTACTGCTGATGCCGTGAGGCAGTTCCACTGGCTCTTTGAGGTATAATAATTCTGTAGAAATTAGAGTAGTTACATAATCTACACTTGAACTCTTTAATCCAAGTTATGTTGTTTAACTATGATGCTGTAGGATCCTAGAAGCAAGGATATTGAGGATGTCCTGATTCTTTCTGGGGATCATCTCTACCGAATGGACTATATGGACTTTGTTCAAGTAAGGCACCGTTTCGTCCAATCAATAGTTCTTCCTTTCCTCCTTCAATACTGTTGATGCATTCAAATTTGACATGTTCTGACTCATCTTCATATCCAGAATCATCGCGAGAGTGGTGCAGATATTACTCTTTCTTGTCTCCCCATGGATGACAGGTAGGTTGGGTTAATGGTTTTCGAATCTGTTTCTAGTATACATAATCACATGATGTATATCTTGAAATCACTGTCATCTTTCTCTGAATGAGAAACTAGCTCTTTTATCAGTTCAAATGAATAAATGATTCAACAATGTTTGTCACATATTATTGTTTAAAACTCTCCTTCATATGTGACAGCCGTGCCTCTGATTTTGGTCTAATGAAGATAGATGATAAAGGAAGGATTCTCTCATTCAGTGAAAAGCCCAAAGGAGAAGACCTAAAAGCAATGGTAATATAACTCATGTTTGTGCTGCTGCTTACATATTAGGAGTTTCAAGAATAAGGTTTACAGCTAATACGGCTTCATAATATAGCAAGTAGATACAACTGTTCTTGGGCTTTCAAAGGAAGAGGCTGTAAAGAAACCATACATTGCTTCTATGGGTGTGTATGTATTCAAGAAGGAGATACTTCTGAATCTATTAAGGTACTGAACTATAGCAACATGTGAGGCTTTTCAGAGAGCATTCAAATAAAATAATATTAACTGAAAATGAACTGACTCATCCTATTGCAAATCTTGTTTCGCTAAGTGCTACAAATTTATTTAATATAGATGGCGGTTTCCAACTGCAAATGACTTTGGATCAGAGGTCATCCCTGCCTCAGCTAGAGAATTTTACATGAAGGTAAAGGAATAATTCACATATGATATTACATGTGGTGTGATATTTATCTTTCATTTTTAGTGCACTAGATTTCAATCCACCCATGCAATCCACATATATACAACCATGATATATTTATGAGAAAAATGGAATCCTGCCTTTGGATCTAGCAGAAAGCCTATGTTCACCCCATGAACATTCATAACAAATACTTGCCTGCAGGCTTATCTCTTCAATGATTACTGGGAGGACATAGGAACGATCCGATCATTCTTTGAGGCAAATCTAGCCCTCACTGAGCATGTGAGTCTCAAATTTTACTGTATTGCCACTCTTATTGAGCTTCAATATCATGAATATATCCAGATTTCTAACTAGTGGAAGGCTGTCCTACAGTACAGGTAAACCTAAGACATCAATTAAACTTCAAGCTTTAAAAACTTCTACAAACATGTATCAATTAACCTTTATAATTTTATTTTCAAAGAACAATTTTGCTTGTTCCATGATTGAGGTGTTTAACCTTACTGACTTAGAAAATATTGTGTAATTTTCAGCCACCCAGGTTTAGCTTTTACGATGCCGCAAAGCCGATGTATACATCAAGAAGAAACCTGCCTCCATCAAAGATTGACAACAGCAAGGTCAGTCAGTATCTAGTCTTCAAACTTGCACATGAACATATATTGTAAGAAATCAACAATAAGAAGCACAAAAACCATAGCACGTGCTGATGGGTATGGATTTAATTAATTTATAGAAAAAACAAGAAAATTCATAAATCATGTATTATTGCATGCCTCTGTTATCATCTAAGGATGGAATCACTATTATTTTCTGCTATCAAATCTCAAATTTCACATTTTAGTTGTCCTTATGCAGATTGTTGATTCAATTATATCACATGGGAGCTTTGTGGATAGTTCGTTCATAGAGCATAGTGTGGTTGGAATCAGATCCAGAATAAACTCAAATGTTCACTTAAAGGTTCCGTGTAACAATTCTAGTTACAGAAGATAGCAATGCAATGCATTTTTTCACTAGCACTACTATAAACACCTGATTTATCAGCAGCAATTCTCAAATTCATAGGTTAAACATTTCAGAAATTTTTGTTAACTAGAAATATATATAATACATACTCTTCGTCGATGCAGGATACTGTGATGCTTGGTGCTGATTTCTACGAAACAAAATCAGAAGTGACAGCACTATTAGCCGAGGGAAGAGTTCCTATAGGGATAGGAGAAAATACAAAAATCAAGTACACACTGCAACTCTCACTTTCTTAATATTTGTCCATTGGTTCCTCTTTTCATGTGTTCTCACTTCTTTCTTGTCACATATGCAGAGACTGTATTATTGACAAAAATGCTAGAATTGGAAAGAATGTTGTAATCGCAAATAAGGATGTAAGCTTTGTGAAACTAAGCTGTGACAGATTTTTTCTTCTTTATATATATAGCACAAATCAGAGAATGATTGTTGTATGATGAAATTTGGTTTTGAATGAACTGCAGGGCGTACAAGAGGCTGATAGATCTTCAGAAGGGTTTTACATCCGTTCTGGTGTTACCATTGTATTGAAAAACTCAGTAATTGAAGATGGACTGGTCATATAATAAATAAATAGATAAATAAATCATTGCAGTAAATTCACCCATCATTCACATGATCCATTTTCTCATGGATTATCATAACATGTAACGACGGGAATGTTTTGGTTTTATAATGATAGGGGAAAAAACTAATAAAAAAGTATCAATTACCAATATTTTGGTTTTTATATCATACTTCTTATATTCCAGTTCTGCATGGTTTAGTTACAGCTCATGTAATTATATGTTCTAGTTATTTTAAGTAATTTTAAGATTTTCCCAATGAACTATAATTTAAATGGCATAATTTTCGGTCTCGGGTTCGAGTCTTACTCCTAATTTTGGGAAAAGAAAAAAAAAAGTAACTTTAAGATTTCACATACATAGCAATACCCCCTCATCGCTACAATTTTAAAAACTCATCAATTGGTTGACCTGAAAAACGAAACAGAAATTAGGAAATTCTAAGTATTTACTGTTGGTTGTAATTATCTTCAAATATATATCAATATTTTTAGACTTTGATTTGGGTTTAGAAAACATGTGACTTTATATTATCCCAATTATCATAAATTGTCACTCAACAAAAGTAATTATGTTAAGAACCTATTCTTTAAATGGTCATAATAAATAAATCTGACTAAACGACAATCTAAAACATTTTATATTAGTACATAAGAATTAATTTCATAAAAGTCAAGAATAATAAATATTTTTATTTTTTATTCATTGACCTAATATATTATGTTCCTAAACGAAGACTATCAACATAGACGATTTTTTTAACGATGAATGTATGAAGTTAAAGCCACTTTCAGTTTCAGGCACAATAAGATCTATCACTATCATATTTATAGACCGGAAGTTTAGGCAAGGTTTATGGAATAAGCTCCTCAGAGTTAAACATCAACTCATTTTCATATTTCTGCAGAACAAACCTCTCCTCGGGAACTGTAATGGTGGTAACAGTACATTTCATGTCAGAAAAAGGTTTCCTACAAGTCCTGCCTGCTCGATGAAGATAATCAATGGCAGTCCTTGGCAAGTCAAAGTTGTAGATATGAGACATTTCAGGAAGGTCAACTCCTCTAGCAGCTATATCTGTTGCTACAAGCAGATATCCACCTCCTTTTCGAACCTCCTGAATCGAAGACATAGCACACAGCACACACTTGTCACCATCCTTTGTTGAAATCAATACATATTCTTATGCTACTGAATGGAACTTACCAACAATGAAACTGCGCGTGAGTTGAAATTCATGTCATCCTCGAGAAGGACAATATCTAAAGGCCCTTCATATGATGTCTTCAAAAAGTCAATGACAAGGTCTGTTGATGGAGCGTTTCCAGCCTTTTTGGACTTCTCAGACTGCATAGTGCATAACTTACAGATTACATAATCCAACTGAGAAAGAGTGAGGAGGAGGAGTAGATATTCAGAAAGCTATTCTTGACATACCTGTTCACCAACAAATATAATGCCAGACTCAGGTGCATCAGATTGAATCAAGGATAATAGGGTTTGTAGTTTCCTTTTGTTATTGCATATCTGGTGATTGAAACAGCATTAGAAATTCCATAATACCTAAAATAGGTTTCTAATGAATGAATGACTTGCAAAGTTAAGTTATTATAATATAAAACAGTATACATCTTTCCAAGCCCAAAGGAAACCGGGGCAACTAATGAAAAATGGATAACACAGACTTCTTACTATAAATCTATGACACAGGCGAGATGGCATGGGCTCCACTGGACTGACATGGATATGGATCACATCACTCTGGAAAACAAATAATGAAAAGCATAAAGTCAGAGTGAACTTTTAAGAAACCTCAAAGACAATCAAATAGTCATATCAACAGACCTTTGTCCATTTTTGCTGCACACAATCGTGAAGAAATCGTCTGTGCTGTGGTATAGATGCACTTGCAAAAACTGTCTGACGGTTATTGCACGATGAATATGAAGTCAAAAGCTTTCTAAGAGAACTAACTTGCTTTGAAGAACTGAAAATGAAGTCAACCTAAGCAGAAAAAAATATATGATATGACAAAGACTTAAAAATGATCAGGGGAAGGGTGAAAATTATATTTAAAAGAAAAAAGACAGGGCTTTATTTAATCTCAGGTCTTAATGCTTAAAGTTCTCAGGTTATAATTTCTGAAATTGCATCAATAGATGATAATGAGATGATCATGACATTTTCAAAGAATATCTAAGCATGGTGGTGCAATCATGTTTTACGAAACTTGCACACACACTGGGAAAAACAAATATGGAAATCTGCATAAATACTGACTAATTAAGTGGAGAAGAACAGCTTTTACCTCATCAACAATTAGCACCCGCACAGATTCAAGCAAGAAAATTTGTCTTTCAAGCATTTGGCATAAACTCCCAACTGTTGCAACCACTACTGTTGGAGGCTCTGCCTAGAATTTAAGAAAGATTAATCTTAAATGAGCATTAAAATGGTTTTCTCTATAAGACTCAATGCTTCCACTGATCAAAGAAAATGGCCAATTCTACAAGGTTAGACAACAACTGTGCAGTAGTTATTATCTAAACACACATTTGCTAAGCAAACCAATGAACTATAAGCAGTTGTATATGAGAATGCTAATGAAATGGCTTATATAATTTTTAGTAAATGTATTTTGCAGAATATAACATACTAAAGCATTAGTTTCACTGTGTACCATTAGTATCTATAGCAGCGAAAATGTAGAAAACAAGAAATTAAACAGAATTTACTCTAAAAGAGGATGAAAGGGTTTTACCTTTAACCAACTCTTGTGTCTTCTCAATGTTCCTCCATCCAAGAGAGCCATGATGGTACACGACTTCTGCTCCCCGTCGACTCCAGTTGGCTTTGCTGCCAACATCCTTGCAACTTTAGTGACCTTGCCATTAAAATGTTTTCACTCAGTAATTAGCCCTTTCCAAGGGAAATCGCCCTGTTATGTGGCGCCAAAAATATTTATCATGTTGCTATAGCATAAAAAGTTCAAAACTCGTCGGCATTCTTACTTGCATGCCAAGTTCACGAGTGGGGACGACAACAAGCGCTTGCACAGAAGATTTCAAAGTGTTGATGATGGAATAAATCAAAAGCAGGTATGTAAGTGTCTTCCCAGAACCTGTCTAGATTATAAGTAAAATAAGGTTACAGATCCACATTAGTATTACTTCTTTAACATTGAATGTTAGGCTAACACACGGAAAGATAAGTAAACAAGGAAAAATGTTTAGCCATATGAGAATCAGTCAAAAAGTTTTCTAACACGTTGAAACGAAACCAAGGAAAAAGGAGAGAAAAGTTTGCTATCAATAAGCATACAAATTGAAAAGAGCAGAATAACCTAACCTGAGCATGAAGTATACAGTCACGGCCAGAGAAAAGATGAGGCAAAGCCTCCCTCTGAACATCTGTAGGCATCACATATCCAATCTCTTCCATCCTGAAACAGCAACAACAATGACTGAGTATGATTAAGCAGAGCACAATAAAGAAGAAACTTGAAATTACCTTTGCAAAATATGGGTGGGGACATGAGGCTGGCATATATCTCGCAAAGTGGGAGAATGGTTAGTAAGTGGTGGTTGTGGAAGAATGCACTGAGCTGCAGGGTGGGTTCGATTAAGGTTACGTAAGCGAGGCACATGATAAACCGTTACAGTTCGCTTTACAAATGGCGCGACCCTGACCCCAAGGGAGAAACTGTGAGTCTCCATGGACATGGATGGAATGAGGATCTTCTATCTCGCTCACTCTCTCTGTAGACACTAGCCGTGGCGGTTTGGGTTCTATTTTCTGGGCCAGGGTCTGGGCCTGGCCTGGCCTTTTTTATTCTAACAAAAAATGTATTGGACCTAATAAAAAAGATATGGATGATTGGATGATGATCGGATCAAAATCAAACAAAGGCATAGGCGTCTGACTCGGAAGGTGGATGCGTGTTGGTGGCTGCTTTTCCTCTTTTTCTGCTTTCTGCAATCGCTTTCTTTGACTTTTTTACAATCTCCGAGTCCCTGTCACTCACTATTCACTAATATAAGGCTGCTCAGTGCCCTTCTTTTTCTTGTTCAACGAAAATCGAAAGTCTCCTTCTCCGACACGCTACCTATAGTCCTATCCAATGCCCACTTCCGACGACTGCTCCGATGACGCCTGCAGCATTTGTCTTGAACCCTACACCGCCAACGACCCCGCCACTGTATCATTCTCTTCTTTTATTTATTTATTTTTTTAGTTTTGTGGACAATTTACAATCTTTATTCAACACGATTGTAGCCACATGGATTACTAATAGTATACTCTAGTTTTAAGAGATTTGGTATTGCTCAGAATTTCATATACATAATTGCACTTGGATGTTTGCATTCTTACTGTTGCTAGTGCAATTGTTAACATTTAACAATGAATGTTTATTGACATGTTTTCTTTCCGATCCCAGATTACCAGTTGCAAACATGATTATCATCTGCATTGTATTATTGAATGGTAAGCCTAATTTCTCTTTAAATATAAATCAAGCTTCCCCTTTCATGATTTATAGACATGAAAAATGATCCAATTCTCTGTTTCTCACGTATTTTCCTTTCCTTTCTTTTTTTTTTTTCCTTAGGTCACAGAGAAGCAAAGAGTGCCCAATATGTTGGCAGTTACTTAGCTTAAAAGACCCCACCAGGTATTTGGTTCTACCTTCGGTGCATTTTTCTTTTCAGTTTTTGTTAGTATGCTTTTTAACTTGTAGTTTTAACCAATAATCCATCACCGATTTTTTTTCCCCCCCCAGCCAAGAGCTTCTAGCTGCAGTGGAGGCTGAAAAACGCTTAATATCCAGGAATGAACATTCATCTTCATACGCCAGCTCTCCTAGTCCCCTTGAACGACTCAATGATGATCATGTGAGTGATTGGAAGAGTATTATATCTGTTTTCTTTTGTTAATATTTACTTGTATGAGTTGTGTTGATACAAGATTACAAGTATCATTTCATGAACTTGAGGTAAAAAGAGAAAAAATAATCATGGGTAAATTAATTTGCTGGTGTTTGCAGGATTATCCTTGTTCAGATGACTCTGATCTTGATGAGCAACTTATGCAACACCTAGATGCTACTGCAGCAAGCACAACTGGTCATATTCACACACGAAAAAGGCAGAGATATTATGGTGCAGGTCCATCAGAGGTGCTTGTTTCAAATTCTTCTATTCCAGCTTCTAGGATTCAGCCACCATCTGAGGGTAGTGTTTCATCATCTTCTGAGAGTGAAGTCTCTTTAAAGCCCAGGTATAAAGCAAGCAATGCAATTTGTTATTCATCAGGAAGCTCATGTTGGTCTTAGAGTCTAATCACTCAATTCATTTCTCCTGCTGTTTTAGCTGGCAACCACTTGAGAGTGATAGGAGAGTGAACACTGCTGAAATGTTCTCCTTCCCCAAGTCCATCAAGTCCAAATTTTCTGCTGCTTCGGCAAGGTAAAGTGAATATTTGTTGCAGTTTGTGCCAGCTACTACAAGAATCGCATTGTTGCTAATGTTATACATGAATATTGTAACAGATATAAGGAATCAATTTCAAAAAGCACTCGAGGCCTTAAAGAGAAGTTGATTGCTCATAATGCCTCAGTGAAAGAGCTCAGTAAAGGTGTTCGGCGTGAGATGAACGTAGGCATTGCTGGTGTTGCAAAGATGATCGAACGTCTTGATCTTTCGTCGAAACGGTCAAGTACCATCAGGCCAGTCAATGGTGGTAGGGGCATCTCTATCATCCCCTTCAAAGGGAAGTCTGTCCAGCAGAATAATGCCATTGAGCAGCAGCAATCTGGAGTTTTGGTTTGTCATATTAGTTCAGACTCTCCATCTCTTGTTCCTCCTCCAACTCCAAGTGTTCAGGGTACTACATATAATCCCTAGCTCCTACAGTATCACAGATTTTATCTATGTTCAAACCATTTATTCTTAAAAGGATTGGTTCTTTACACGCGTTTATTTTGGTCCTTTAGAGTGAACAAATGCCGTGAAGACTTAAGCTGGGATTAACAAATCTACCATGCTATGCTCTGTCACCAGTCCAGGAAGAGGCCTGCAGTGCAAGAGACGTCCTGGTAGCCAATGTACCTGTTGGTATGCGTCCTGCATATGCTCAATAATTTCTAGGAGTTACGGATTATTTATGATCCGTTTACAGTCAAGTGCTTTCTTCTATTCTGAATAAGTGCCTATCAAATAGATACTGTGAACTGCATTGATTCTTATTATCTTATCCCATCTATGTTGCTTTCTTAAGAGCCTTTCACATGCCGATACTTGCATTGATCTGAATGAAATAGTAGCGTTTCTCTGACATACGTTATTCAAATAACTAATTGATACAGACTAAAGAGGTATCTCGTTCTGTTTTAGTGGATTGGTTTCATGGCTTGTTATTACGTGCCACTGAAAGCAACATGTACCCATTATTACTATTTCTGAAATAGAGAAAACATTGCCATTGACCTTCTCATAATATCTTGCACAACCGGTACACAAACTTTATTCATATCGAAATACGCTAAACTCTAGTTTCAACCCCACACCCACAACATAATCTAAATAAGTATCTCCTTTGATAGTGCTGCATATTCACAGGGCCTAACCATATATATATGTGTATATATATAACAGTACTAAGCATTGACGATCACGCCACCTGCAAAAAATCGCACAATCTATAAGCATGATTTGATACCCCAAAAAGGCCAAAACACAAAAGTCTAGGGAAAGAAGTCACGTACCATTTGGATGGAGAACTTGGCCACTAAAGTAAGAAGAGTCCTGAAGGGATGCCAAGAACAAATAACAGGGTGCAATCTCCGATGGTTGAGCTGCTCGCTTCATTGGCACCTCTGACCCTAAACTCTGAATCATCTCGGCAGGCATGGAAGCTGGTTGTATTGGCGTCCAAACCGGACCCGGCGCCACCGCATTCACCCGAATCCCCTTGCTCACCAGCATCCGAGCAAGCCCTCTTGTGAAGGCCACAATGGCTCCCTTCGTTGCGGTATAGTCCAGTGCTTGAGGACTTCCACTGTAGGCATTAACTGAGGTTGAGTTGATAATGGAACTCCCTTCTTTCATGTGAATCAGTGCATGCCTGCACACACCCTTTTGGGATCATTATATATTTTATTCTCTTTTCTAAACAACAATCCATGCCTGATTTTCCATACCTGACCAAGTAGAACTGCGAAAACATATTGGTCTTGAAGACTCTTTCTAGTTGATCTTGGGTGATTTCCTCGACCGATTTAGTCAAGTGCTGCTCGGCTGCATTGTTAACTAGAATATCAATGCGTCCATATTCTTGGACAACATGATCAACAACCTGCTTGCAGTTCTCATCAAATCCAATATCCGCAGCTATTGCCAAAGGATCTTGTGCATCACTTGTCTTGGATTCTAGCAGCATCTTAAGTGTGTCATCCTTGTCCCTGTCCTCGTGGCCCTTAACGTATGTAAATGCAACGGTTGCACCCTCTTTTGCAAAACACACACACACTGCTCTGCCTATCCCAGAATCACCTCCTGTCACCAAAGCCACCTTACCCTGTATATGGCCAAACCATTAAGCCAAAACAAACACTGCATTTAGATAACTTAGCATTAACACCTATCACACAGTAACACACCGTTATTGTGAATTTATGATGCATACCCAGAGCTTGTTGGAGGGCTTGTAGTCTGGACTTATGGCTTGAGGAATCGGATTCATTATGTACTCTTTCCCTGGCTGAGTCTCCTGGCTCTGAGGAGGGAACTTAACATCCTTGCTCGCCATTTTTGAAGAATGAGAGGCAGCGAGATTATGTGGGGCTGTGCTAGTTGAGTTTAAGGTGTGAGAATATATAGAGGTTGAATTAGAACTTAACTAGGTGTTGCTGATTGTTATGATGAAGAGATAGGTTTGTATTGGTAAGGATGAGTTATGTCCCCGAAGTCTAATGTGCTGGGGTGCCACGTAGAGGTGCATGCTGCCAACGTGTCATATTTGGGGGCACTGCCACTGTTCTTCACGACAAGGCAATCTAAGATCCTTGGCCAAGCGGTAGGGTAAAGCAGCTTGTGTGTGACCATGGATGTAACAATTCCACTTTTAAGTTCCATGAGACCATGACCAGTTTCTCCCTGGAAAATGGCCTGAATGTATAATTTTACAACAGAGATGCATGCATCAAGAAGAGTGCTACTAAGGTAGCGTTTGGTAGAGAGACAGAGACGGAAAGATTGAGATTGAGAGACAGAGACTAAAAGACAGAAATTGAAATAAATTTTAATATTCTGTTTGGTGCAAAATGAAAGACAGAAATTGAAACAAGAATAAAATTTTAATTTAATTTATACTAAAAATAAAATTAAAATTAATTAATTAAAATGAAGATATTTTAAGTATAAAATATTATTAAAATTTCAGTCTCTATCTCTCAAAATTTTAGTCTTTTGTATCTCTACTTTTTAAAAATACTGAAAAACAAACGCTATCTAAGTAATAATCCATAAACATACTCTAAACAGTAATATCCAAATTATGGAACGCTAAACATGGAGCTTATATATGCATCATTTTATTTCTTCTTTGCTTCTCTTGTTTCCATTATGACTTTGCGACAACCGAATAAAATCGTTAACTAAATACTGCATGCATACTGACAGGAACACACATCACATCAGAAACGGGATGCAAGGGTAGAATTGTGTAGAACTTTGATAATAATAATAATAATAATAATAATAATAATAATAATAATAATATTGATTGTAATAATGAGTGTGAAAAAACAAATTATTTTAACTTGAAAGCAAAGATGATATGATTTTGCGTGGTGACGTCATGTGTGATTTTATCTAAACACTATAAGAAGTTTTAATAATGGCGATACATTATACAAATACAGTCCACGTATGTGGAAAGCCCCTTCAAAAGAAGTGCGCTGGCCAAACCAATTCTTTAAGCCGTTAGATCTTCATGTCTTTCGAGAGGATGGAATCTTTTGGCAAATATGGCTGGAACTTTCGACTTTTATGGTTTTTGCATATTTTCCCAGGGTGAGGTATCATTTGCAATTTCACAAAATGTCCGTGTGCTTTTATAATTTGTTACATATGAAAAGCATTAGAAGAATTTTATTGTTTAATAATGAAAAGCATTAAATGTTTATAGAGATTATATCCTCTCAAACTTTTTTTTAATTATTTGATAAAATATGATCTTTTATTTTATATTTTTTAAATAAAATAAAAAAAATTATAAAAAAAATATTAAATGATTAAATATCACACTTTATTAAATAATTAAAAAAATTTACTCTTATATTGTATACACCGCTGTTCACGGCATATATATTTTGTATTTTTATTTTTTCACATGTTTTCGAGTTTCATTTCTAACCAAAAATATAAATATTAGATGTAAAAACTTCTTTCTATTGGTAGTATATCAAATCAAAAAAACATTAGGTGCACGTTAAAATTAGTTATTATATATTTGTATATAAATATGTATAATTTAGGGCAATTTACATAAATAAATTGTTACACCTTTAAAATTACGTAAATACATTGTTTCATATATCTATAGAAACCGCTACTGGCAATAGCGGTTTACATAAACACAGAATCTGCTACTGCCACTCACGAATTACATTCAAATGTAGCAGCATAGAAACCGCTAGAGCCTGTCGCGATTTCTATTTGTTTGGGGTTGATCATAAACCGCCAGTAGCGGTTTATGTGAATTGGGACACGTGTGTCGCGGTTTCTATTTATTTGGGGTTGGTCATAAACCGCTACTGCCAGCGGTTTATGTGAATTGGGACACGTGTGTAAACCACTGGAGGCAGCAGCGGTTTACGTTGTTGAGAGAGAAAGAAACGAGTATACATTTTTTGCAATCATATGATTTATATAGATAAAAAATGAAGTAATTTTTAAAGAAAAATGTATGCTTTAGTGAATTTTTTACTAAAAAGAAATTATTTTATCATTCATGAGTTTTAGAAGGAATAAAGATATAAAAAAAATAGTCTTAGTTTATATATTATAGTATTCTGTGAGTACACATTTTTTTTATTTGCTATTTAGTCTCATTTTAATAATAAATACAAATAAAAAATTATTACATGCATATTTATATTTTTTATTTTATTCATCAAATTATGATGCTATCACTATTATTTATCCAATCAATCAACTATAAAATACAAATAGTTTTATTTTTTGGTATAAGACAACAAAGTTGCACAAATAAAAAAAATTATTTAGCTAGAATCTCAAATGCAAATCAGTACCAAAGAACACAATCCCATGTTCCAAACTCTCTGAATCTCCTTTGAATGGTTGATATAAATAAAAGAGAATGAAGTGATTTTTTAAGAAAAAAAATATGCTTTAGTGAACTTTTAGCTAAAAATAAATTATTTTATTATTTATAAATTTTAAAAGAGATGAGAATAAAAAAAATTAGTCTTAGTTTATATAATTTAATACTTTGAGTACTGTATTTTTTTATTTGTAATTTGGTCTCACTTCTAATAATAAATACAAATAAAAACTCAAAGAGTGAGTACTCACAAAGTAGTAAAATAGCAAATCAAAGAGTGAGTACTCACAGAATACTAGAATATATAAACTAAGACTAATTTTCTTTTTTTTAATCTTCATTCCTTCTAAAACTCATGAATGATAAAATAATTTATTTTTAGTGAAAAATTTACTAAAGCATACATTTTTTCTTTAAAAATTACTTATTTTTTATCAATATAAATCATATGATTGTAAAAAATATATACTCGTTTCTTTCTCTTTCAACGTAAACCGCTACTGCTTCCAGCGATTTACACACGTGTTCTAATTCACATAAACCGCTACTGACGCGCAGTAGCGGTTTATGACCAACCCCAAACAAACAGAAACCGCGATAGGCTCTAGCGGTTTCTGTGCTGCTACATTTGAACGTAATCCGTGACTGACAGCAGCAGATTCTGTGTTTATGTAAACCGCTACTGCCAGTAGCGATTTCTATAAATATATGAAACAATGTATTTGCGTCTTCATTTTGGAAACAATGCATTTGTGTAATTTTAAAGGTGTAACAATTTATTTATGTAAATTGTCCTATAATTTAATTCATTTTAAATATATATTTTATATTTTAATATATATTTTATACTGATAATTAATTTTTATAATTAATTTTAATGTGTATTTAACATGATCGAATAAATCAATACTCGAATTATCGAACTATAACTCAACCATTAATTGTTTTATATAATAGCAGTGTAATTGTCTTTACATTTTCTTGAGTCTACATATAAATAGTTTAGTGTATATAATATTATGAAGTTTAGAAAAAAAATATAATTGTGATTGAGAAAATTTATTTTGTACGAAATTGTAAATTAAATTTTAACCAAGACTGTTGTGCTTAGATTAGCTTATAGGCAATTTATTTTCTTTTTTCTTAGCTTTCACTTTTTTTAAAAAAAGAAAAGAAAAAAAAGTCAAGAGAAGAAAACCCCAAAAGGCCAAAACGTCGCTAACTCCAAGTTCTGAACGTTATTCAATTTTTTAATATTATATGGGAACAAATTGAATTAGCAAAAAGGTTTGGGTTAGAAACACAAAGAAAGGAAAACCTGCAGAACAAAGGCATCAAGAAGATGCGGTGGGAAAATAAAAAACAACAGGCTCACCCTAGAATTCACCTATAATATGCTAGTTTGCTAAATATGGATATACAGAGAAACTAAGATTCGATTTGATGACGAAGTCCAACACTAAAAAGCTTTGGAGAGAGTAGGACCCTCGCTTAAAAAATTATGAATTCAAATTACCAAATTAGCCCTAGTGAAAGAACAGAATTGCATGATGCATGTACATGTACGACGAGGACTTGGCGGTTATGGTTAGGTGTTATGATTTATCACGTAAAAACCATTAAGTAACCAATATTAATTATTAGTGAAAACTCAGGTGAAGTCGACTTTACGTAAAGTTGATATCTAAAAATTGTTAGATGAAAATTTAGTCAAATCAATCAAATTATTTAACAGCTATACTAACTTCGCGTGAAATCGATTTTACCTGAGTTTTCACCTTAATTATTTTTTTATACTAAAATTATTGATCTCTTGCAATTTTTCATGACTTATCCCCTAATTGGGACCCTCTCAGAAAATGAAGGTCATGAAACATTTGATCTTAGCTTGTTATAGCACCACTCTCAGGATGAACGAACCGACAAAAAGTAGTATACGTACGATGCCCGTTAGTCATAGGAAAAGAAAATATCTCTAGCTACAACATTATTAATGCACAAAATCAAATAAATATTTAGTTAAATTTATTGAAGAATTTTCCTTTAAAAAAAATTCATATTTCTGTTGATAAGATATTAATAAATGAGTGGTGGGGGTGGCTTATCTACTTGGTTCATCACTGGATAACGGTTGGTACTGCCCTACTAGTATGTTTTTCTTTTTAATGAGATAGGGAATCACAAAGCCAGAATATTCAATACGACGCTATTTGTTAACGGCATTACAAATGTTACTTTCTCATCAGTTGGCGTTGCTCGAATAATAATAATTCAGTATTAGAAAAAAAAAATTGAGACGGTTGGATGAGTTATGTGAAAAGAATAATAGTTATGAATCTTCACAAATTTATTATAAGGTAATAAAATAGAAAAGATAGGTATCATGATGAGATTCCGTGCCAATCATGTGGTCCAATGTATAATATCAGGGTATCCTCAATTATGCAACAAATCTTGCTTTCGAGGTTACAGCGGCCCAAAGAATAATAATTGATTGATAATGTCATTATTAAAGGCAAATGGCCTAATCCCAAAGCTTACGGATACAATCATATTCACCGCTTTATTTTGCCAACAATGCTGATAGAATCATCATCTGAATAACAAACGCCGACTAGGAACTTATCATACTATTAGAGGAATAATTGTTGTTGTTTATTATTGATTAAGATTCCCAACTTAACAATCCTAAAAACACTTGAATTTATAGCAAAGTGTTCAATAAAAAATGTTCCAAAGAAATGGCTACGTAGCCAAAACTGCCAATATCTGCAAGTTGATTTGTTCATGTGTATGAAGTAAAAGGGGAAAAGAAAAAGATGGAAAACTAATAAAATATCTTGCATCAATAATGTGTGATACTGTGATTTGATATCATACATATCTTTTGATTGCCATCTTATACATAACAGTAACACACATGCACTGTACAAAATTAAGTGGACAGATATTATTAGAAACAAGGATAATGTTATGAGACCAGATAAGGTCATAAGGAATATCCACCGCTTGTCCTTGTCCACATGGTGAAAGGGTCACAATACTTTTTAGTATACCTTCTTATAATAGACTATAGCTAATAGTAAGTATACATGACATTCCTATGTACAATAATTGACCATACAATTATTATTATTATTATTATTATTACCTGCTAAAGACTAAAGAATTAGACCCTTAAATGATTGAAATTGGCGGCAACGTAACTAATAATAATCAGTAGAACTTCCTTTTCCATAATCATGCAGTTTTGCAGAAGGATTATTGGTGACATCAACCTCAAGCCTCAGCCATTTCTCGGTTTCAAAGAATTGGCCATAGGAACCTGGTGAGAAACCACTCTTGTATTATTATTGTTATTATTATCTTGAGACTGCTTTTGATTTTTGGAACCAGATCTTCCTTTCCTATACTTCCTTCTTGGCTGTGTGGACTGTGGAATAAACACGCCTGTCCCTTTGCTTTGTATTCTCATAGCTTGTTCATAGAACAGAGCAGGATGTGGAGGAGCATGAATTGCTCCAGAGAAAGACTGAAAAAGAAGTAGTTACAAGCTAACATGTTAGAAACAAATAATAATTGTATAACCTCTTTTCAATATGACATATTTCGTGGTAATTAAAAAGGCTTTGAATTGAAAGTAAACCTGAAGAGAGTCTGCAGGACAAGAAACAAGAGGGTCTTCATCTTCATCCATGATTAAGAGAGAGATTTGCCTGTTCAAGTCTGCAAAGAACAGATCATCATCCAGTTCAACAGCAACCTCCATGTATCTTGTGTGTGATATAAATCTCTGAGTTAGTAATAGTTTGGTATATGGAACCTGTGTTGGGAAGAGTTTGTATCTGGTTCCAACTTTGTTGTTGTCCCACAACTCACGAGATATGAAGGGTTTTATATAGGGTGGGAAATTAAATTAAAAAGGGGTAAGCATGGGAGAGTTGAAATGTTTATGATGGGCATGTGAGTTGGTGGGGCCATAATCACAGTTGGCCAATCTGTCCAAAGAGAATCATGTTAGTGTGTTTGTGTTGGTATGGTGGATGATATTATCCATAGTTGAGGAACAACCCATGTCCAGATATCTAATCCAAGATTGGTTTAATCCTTATTCTTTTAGCTTACTTGGTTGTGGTTTGTGGATAGTACCCTCTTTATCTATCTCTCCAAAGACAGCAAGTTATGGTTCATGGTATTCATAGTGCGGCAGAGTTACTTGTTATTTGTCCCAAAGGGTCCTTATCTATCCTGTTTTGTATCTTGTAGCGGTTGCTCATGGTTAAGATTCAACCAGCATGACAAATCTTGTATGTTACGGTCGCTGGATCTTCATGTTGAATCATTTAACATTGAACAACTTGCTGTGGGTCCCAACTAACAAATAGTGTATCAAAAGTATATTGGGACCTTTTTGGAGGGACACTTCAATACATTAATCTTTGATTGCTACTGTACACACAACTTGCTAACCCTGACTGTGTTACTCGTCAACAAAAGTGTTTGTATCTCAGCAATAAAAATGTTGCCTCTTCATCATTTTCTATTTGTTTGTGACCATTTCTTGCATGTATAATGTCTACCTAAGTTATCCTTTTATTCTTATAAGGACATATATATCATATATGCAATAATTTTACTAATGCAACTATAATTTTCAACAAAAGGAAAGTATAAGGACATATATATAATACATGCAATAATTTTACAATAATTTTACTAATGCAACTATAATTTTCAACAAAAGGAAAGTCTTGGAACCACCGTAGTTGAGTTTTCTCCGCATGATCTCAAAGTCACGAGTTTAAAATAAGAAACCAGTCACTGATTTGTACACTAAATTGTCCTACTTTAACTATATACTTCGGCACTCGAGTAAATAACTATTTTGTCACTTGAAAGATTTTAATTTTGACAAAATAAAGTTTTATAATTGTTTTTGACAAAATAACTTAATCATTCCAAATAATCGGTTGATGATTAGACCAATTGGTCAACTGAAGAAGATATTTGAGAGTTTTTTGGTCAAAAAGAAATGTATAAATTTGTTTAGACAAGATGGAAATCTTTTAGATACCAAAATGGCTATTTATTCTCCACACTCCCATTATCGGCATGATTTTATGGAGAAGTAACTCTCTCGATAGGTAATTAGTTAATATATCCGAAACGATTATGTAAGCGTGTGATTTGTATTTTGTAGTGAAAGCAGTGTAAAATCATTCCTTGGATAGGGATGAGAAAATAATAGTGAGTAAATGGGTGGTAGCAGAATGTTCAAAGGTATCAATCATGAAAGGGGAGCAAACGATAGTCACATGTGCGCACTTGCCTAGAACAAAATGAATTGACAATCCATCCCAATCTTATCAAGATATTCATATTCAAAAAAAACGACAGCAATTCATTTAGAGATGAAAGACGGTATTGAGAAGCACTTAATCAACTCCAGATATCCATACTCTAACATGAGTGCATGTGATGCCATAGCTCAACTCTAAAGTTTCACATGGCAGTAACTGTTAGCCTTGCGGCCTTGACTCAGTCAACACGGCATGATATGATATCATATACCTCATAGGCTCATACCAAATTACTAAATACTAATAATGCTTGCAATTGCAAAGCCTAGAAAATTTCAAGCACCAAATCATTGTACTACTATTGTACATATGTCTATAACCCCATCAATTCCCTAGAAAACGACACCTTATATTTTTCTCAGATAAGAAAATTTATGGTCCTTTGTACATGTTGTGATAGAGTGATATCTTTCAATACAGGGGAAGGGAAAGCGTGCATGCAGATTCTTTCCTAGTACATCATAACCAAAACTACAAGTGTTATAACAAACAGGGCAAACTATTCCGTAAAGCTCTCCTTAACAACTCCATCAATGGAACTGTCACAAAAACATTTAAAATCTGCTTAAATTAAGAAGTGACATATGAATATCATATTTTTAATATTTTTAAAGTAAGAATCTTTCTTTTATTTGCTTGAATTTTTTGTATAAATATTTTTTTATGAAAAATGTTTGAAAATTAGTAAAATTTATTATTTTTTACTATCATTTTTATCTATCAATCTAATTTTTTTGGTCTAATAATTCAATTATATATTTTTATCTCATATTTTTAAATATTAATAATTAATTAATAACCAAAAATAATAAATTTTACTGACCAAATAATATTATTTTATTTGTCTTTATGTTATTTTTTGTTAGTTCAACAAAATTTAATATTATGTCATAATACATCTTTTAGACGAGAAAAAATATGTCAACACTATATTTCTATCATGTTTCAACACAAATTTACTAACGGAATAAGCCACGAACCATAAATCATTAAATCCCCACCTAATGACCTAAAAACAATAATTAGAATAAATCCTATAATGGTCTCTAAAATTCACGCAATTATCCGATTTATAGTGGTCTTTCAGATACAATTCTAGACATGATAGTAGTTCCTGTTATCGTTTTAGGTGATGAGTCAGCAGTCACCAAAACGTTGTCGGTTTAGTTTAACACCCACTTTGGCAAGAATGACGCTATTCAAGTCAAATTAAGCATGTAAAAAACGGGATTAATCAAACACCCTCACTTCACTCGTCTTCTCCACTTCCACCCTCCCTTTTCTTCTTTTTCTTTTTCCTCCTCTGTTTATCAATGGCATTGCCGTAAAGTTCTGTTGATAGGGTTAAAATTCTTGCGTCAGAAAGACATCTGAACCAGATCTCACTTCGTCGTTTGTCTCTCCTCCTCCATCATAAGCAAGAGGTTCTTTTTAGTGAAAATTTCTTTTTATTCTTTTTTTGCAATGCTTGATGGTTCTTCATTATGTTTGTGTTGTGAGTGTAGTTGATAGTGTTTGCATTTTTTTTTTTGGTCAATGTGGTTCTAGGGTTTGATTAAGTTGGGATTTTATGAGGATGCTCTGTTTAATTAGTTTACATTTTGATGGTTCTGCATTCTCGCAGTGTAGCCATTGGATCCGATGGAACTCCTCATGTTAGTGCTACCATCTCCTATCATGGTTTCTGAATATCAACATTAATCATCGATGAAGTAAAAAGAGATGATATAAAAAAGAAGAAGAAAAATGAAGAGATAAAATGCACAACATAAGCGCTATATTAGGGATTAGGGTTATATACTGAACCCGGAACCAAATTGAAAATAAATTGGAATTAAGTCATGTCACCGAATAGGAACTACTATGGTGTTCAGAGCTGTATCTCTGGGAGAAAAAAATTAGGATATCGAAGAGTGACCATTATAGAGATTTACTCCAGTAATCATTATTCCTGTAGAAACTGGGGGAGTGGGAGTAGGGGTGTACCTGACCTTGCGGCCCGATGGGCCAGTGCCAGCCCGATGCCGCTGGTTCCCTGTGATGAACACGTGGCACTTCTTGATTGGGATCTTGACGGGGTGGGGCGCCAGCGGAGGAAACATTAACACGAGGAGAAAGTAGGGTTCTGCTATCGATTATGGTGGCGAGACCGCGATAGTTCTTGATTGGCACTCACTGATGTCAATAGAATAGAGGTGCTGTGATTGTTGAAGATTCTTGCACGTGTATATATTGTACGGTTGCTAACTCTTAAGTCTTAACCAAGTCATTATTAAGTTAACAGGAAAACCCGATTGTTTCTAATAGTATCGGCACAGTAGATTAAAAACAAGCTAATGACGTGAATTTTGTGAAATTGAGACGCATTCAAGAATTTTGGTAATTATACTTTGTCATGTGCTTTCCCCCATCTAATCTACTGATTTATGTGCTGCAAGTAAGCTTGTATCCAAAAACAAAAATTGGGCTTCTTCTGAAGACCAATAATTCCCTGTAATGAGCTAAGAGGATTTGTTGTGTTATATGTTCCATCTATGAGAAGCTTGAGATTTTAGTATGAGAGCATAGAGGAGCTCATTCCATGTATCAGGCACACCGGGGAGACACCAGTGGCTGCAATCTTGCCGATGATGAGGCACAGGACCCACAACTGGACCCAGATAATATATTGATGAATGCCCATCTTTTCTCTGACCAGTCATGTGTGTCACATTCAACACACTCAACTTCACACTATTTCTGTTTGCTGATGATAACACAGAATTTGCTATCTTGAACTTGGACCAGTTATCATTAGGCACCAATGACGACCCAATCTCTGGTAGTGTCTCCAAATTACACTTTCCACCGTTTCTCCAATCCCCGCCTCTGTCCAAAACACATCACACCAATTCAGTTTCTAAAGAACACAACGTTAAAATTGCAGATGGTTGAAACTCACATACAATTATCTTCCTGTGAAGTTAATATTTAAGAATTGTTAGATGATTTGACATGTCTGACTAAATTATCATCTAACAGTTCTCAACTATAAATTTCACGTGAAAGCAACTGCATCTTAGTGTTTTGTTTCAAGTGCCAAAACAAACCTGAAATGCACTGGGGCTAAAGTACGAAAGAAAACTTGTGTCTTGCTGGTATTAACTGTATCTTGTATCCAATTCAACAGTGTCTCAATGGACCTCTTATATGCATCTTGTACCTGCATTTCCATCTTAACTTGCATGCCTTGTTGGAAATAACATCCTCCTCTTATGGTCTTCTCGTAATTCCACCAGTGCCCTGTGTTAAGAACAAGGATATCGGCATTGTTCCACTTCAAAGAGTTCCAATCCATTTTATCCACTTTCAGTGTTGTCCTAATCTTGGCAGCAGCTCCGGCGGGAGGCCGGCCCTGCAATACCAGAAATGGTGATCTATAGTATTCCACCGTGCAGTTATAATCCCTGAATTTGAACACCAAGAATCCCTTGTGCTTTGTGATTGGGCTGCCATTCACTTCGTAGATTGATTCCTTGTTTTGCACTCCAGAAGAGAGCATGCATAAGAGTGACTCCCATTGGTTTCTCCCAATTGAATCACCAGCAAACACTAATCGTTTGTTTCGCAGTTTCTCCAACATCATTGTTGCATTGAATCTGTTTTTCATTAGCAATGCATTAACCAAAGTTTATTTCACTTAATTTTGCATATAGTTCGGACTTCAGAGACAACAACAATATTACTAATCAAGTGAGTGCATAGCCACTGATCTGATCCATGATTAACTGACATAATCACACACATAACTATGAGGCCATTGTGTATAGCAGAAATTACTGAAATTCACCAAGATCACATTTCCATTAAAAACAATAAACAAATACATTTATTAAGAACAAGACAAAAGGGTTTGCATCATTTTCCAAAAGGAGGAAAAGACAAAAGTATCACAAATAACGCGGAAAAGGCAAAAGAAAACGACAAATATTTAGGAGTAAAACAGGATGACCCTTAATTATATTCTTCCACCGTTAGTTAATTGCGCAAGAGATATTTAACTTTATTGGAGTCCTGCTTACTTCTTACTAATAAGTAATAAGTAATAACGTAGAGCCATCCAAAAGAGACTTTGAGATTATGCTGTGAAAGTTGTCATTTTCACGGGTTTGAACCCAGAAGCTTAATGTTGCATAAAATTAAAGTCACTGTAGACAACGGCTAGCAATTGCAACCCAACCGTTCTGTCGCTGTCATCAAATTTCTGACAATTTCTCCTTTTTCTTCTTTTTCTAAATATCATAATTCATTCCAAATTTGAAAACAATCAACAAAAATCATGAGAGGCTACCTGGGCAAGTTGCAACCTTTAGGTTGCCATCTCCACTTGGTGTAAAACAAGTCCCGCCGTCCATTCTCAGAACATCGGAATCCTTTATCGAGAAAGCTGCAATCTTTAGAATGATATAGAGGGTAGCTCTCATCCCAAACCCAGTTCCCATCAAACAAATCGCAGCCACCACCATTTTCTTGAAGGAATTCAACTCTGCCTTCCCCAGAAACAGAGCCTTTCATCTGCAACCAATTGAACCTCTTGGGCTTATCCATGGGATTGGGACCAAATCTAGCAGCAAAATCTCTGTTATCCAAAAAGAAGAAGCAGCAAATGACAAAGGCAGTGACAAGAACGAAACCAATAGCACCCAGAGAGGATTCAAACAACCTAAAGCGCTTAACCCTCCTAAAAGCTTCATGAAATTCTTGCTGTGCATGCGATGGGCTCCAAGGAGAAGACATCACAGTTTTGAGAATGCGGGTATTGCGGTAACGGTAGCAGTGACGAGTGATGTGTGATAATGAGACAAAAATGAAAAACGGAAACTTGTAAGAGGAGAAGTGTGTCATGCAAGTAAGAGAAGGCCTTTATGCCCCCACCACAACTCAACAGTTAACAGAAGAAGAATGCTTTGCTTGGTAGGTCAGTTATGTAAATGTAATGAATGAAATGAATAGGCCAAAAGAAAGATACATATGGGTGTTGAAGAAGCAAAGGAGAGTTCCACTGCCTTGCAATTATTTCCTACACGAACTCAGACCGGTGGACTTGAAGTAACACAGGATTTTGTGAACGTGGGGTTGAATCCAACTACTCAAATGTGATAAAAACGTGGGGGTAAGGGTGAAAGGGCAAAGAACAACTGCAGAGGACACGTGTCGGTGCTACAATGCATGCGAGTCAGGGAATTGGGCTTCTGATTGGACCGTGTATACACGCGCAAACTCTGTACAACGTTGTTGGCTTTAAGTATTAACCGTTAAATAAAAAACTACAGGACCGACACGGTATTCTCATTCTCATATGGAGGGTAATTTTTTCGGAATGAGAGGTAAATATTTAATTATTATCGAACTTATAATTTGTATTACATAAATTTTATTTCATTTTTTTGTATAAATGAAGTGGTGAGAGTCAATGTTGATCAGTGTTAAGTGTTGACCGGTTGAAGCATTTGAGAGTCACAAATATGCTGTATTTATTTGTAGACGAGGGAGTAGCTTAGGCAGGAAAGGTACTATAAGCAGAGGTGATTAAGTGAAGGTTCTAGGATGATGCATTTGTCAATTAGTAAAAGTGAACTTAAAGTTGGAAGAGGATGTCACGTGAGGCGAGGATGAATTGTAAATGAAGGAAGCAAGAGATTAGGACTCACATGTGGATTGTCTCCTGCAGATCAATTCATGTTATCTGTTTGAAGGACTTGCCACTTCCATGGTTCCACGAACCATCTCCTCCCAATTTAAAATTAACAGTATTACTACAAAATAATCACAACCGGATCCATGCTATTCACCATTCACTGCAGCGGAGCAGTTATAATTATTGAATAATGGATGAAGGAATCTTAATTCGTACCAAGCACCAACTACAAAGCAATTTACTCACAATGCTGCATTCATGCATTCTTTTTTTTTGGGGGGCGAAAACCATACAATTACAATTACCTGTATTTTTTATGTTGGATTCTTCTTACAAAAATTTCAGATGCTGATGGGCCTAATGGGCCTTGGAGTAATTTACTACCCATGTGAATTTTATTTGAAAATCTACCATTAGTCAATAAATTACTACATCCACAATAGTTAAAGATGAGTTAGCTAACCCACTACTAACTCAAGTTAGTTCAATTTTATTATTATTAGCAAGATGTTAGTTACTTAATTTTTAATCAATTTTATTCTTCTCTGCAGTTTTGAAAGACATTTGTCCTGCCGGTTAATGGTGTTTGAAACCTATAGACATCTTGCAAGAGCAACTAATTTGGCGTGATCTTTCTTGAATCATTTCCTTCCCTTCTTATTCGGGTTTTCTCTTTTCATGCCTTTATTTCACCATTCTCAGTGTATGCTGTATTGGAATTTCTTTTTTTTTTTTGTGACTGCTGTATTGGAATTTAGGAAATCTAACAAAGAATAACAAATTAACAACAGAGAGATTATATAAAACAAAAACCAGCCTTATTAGATTGGAAAGAGCATAACTGTATGTACATGTAGATAGAAGAAGAGTAAGTTCTCTATCTTATGAACATGGTTACACCCTTAATACTTCAATTTACATGGGCTTTGCAAGTGATACGCTACTGTGTTGCTGCCACAACTGCTGGGCCCTCCACCTTGAAAGTAGCACCCCAGATGTCGTCTTCATTAGCAAGGACAGCAGTGATCTTATTGTTTGGGTTCTCATAAGACCTCAAACCCCCAACAGCTGTGGAGTAGAAACATCCTTGAGGAAAAGAAGCAAGAGACTTGCCACAAGCACGTTTAAGCAAATCTGCATCATCAGCAAATGCTACATAGCCATCAGCAGTTATTCCCCAATATAGAGGTGCCTTGCCATCTTGATCCTGTCAAAGTCAAACAAACGCTAGTGATGAGTCGTGAGGAACTATTACCAAATAATAAATTTGATATTCTTTTTATGTGCTCCTTATGTATTTCTACTATAATTAATTATAATAATTGAATCAACATTTACTATTAATGAAAAATTATCTAAGTAACACTAACGGTTGCTTACAGAGGCCACAAAGAGCGTAGAAGTGGATTTGTCAAAAAGAATGAAAGCGAATGCGCCACTGAGATGGGAAACCACGTGATTGGGAGGGTAGGGTGCTCTGTCACGCAAAGCTTTGTAAGCTTCAATCACCAGAACCACTTCATTTGCAGATTTGGCCAGTCCGTACTGTTGCCTCAAGCTCCCCAGATTCTCAAGCACTCCCGAAAACACGCAGAATATCTCATCTTTCACGGCGAACGATCTGCCATTTTTTATGTGTAAACTTCTCATTCAATGTCAAAAACAGATTATTCTTTTAATTATTAAATCAATAAATAATAAATTAAACTGGAGGGGAGGGGAATTAATTTCTTAATAAATAAATAAACTATAACCTTGATTTTTAATCTTTTTACAGTATCTCTCAATCTCTCTATCCGACAGATAAGAAATAATCCGCTGCAATCCTGAGCGTGAATTCAGTTATACTTAGAATACAAGGAATATGCGTGGCCTAGTTTATGGGAATCATCGACGACTCCAAAATGGAAAATTACATAAAAAGAATCGTACTTCTCCCTACTCTACCAACCTCTAATTAGATCAAGCGTCTAGCTTTATCTCTTCCAACCGGACTTATAATAAAACTATATTTTTACAATCTCAAAAAATCAAATACAGAACTCTTTTATTAAAATATTAGATATTTATTATTTTTATTATATATCATATTATATACTTAATATATATATATATATATATATATATATATATATATATATATATCGCTAAGATCAGAATACTTAAGCTTGATTTAATAAAAAAAAATTTAAAAAAAATTGGAACATTTATATTTAATAAATTAAATTAAAAATAATTTTTAATAAATACAAATAATAATAAATATATTTAATAAAAAAAATTTTAAAACTTAAAAATATTATAATAAATACTAATATAATAATCAAATTTAAATATTAATTAATATTTAAGATTATATTAAAATTTTTAATTTTAATAAATACTAAATCATTTTTAAAAATTTCTATCTTAAATGCTTTTAAAACACTATTTTGTTTTCACCTCTTTAACTTTATCAACCCAAGCCTTAAAAATTTCCAAATAGAAAACAAAGATGCCAACGATAGAGTAATTCTAACTTGAATTATTGATGAACATGTTGAATTATGTATGATGTATGAGCATACTATAAATATAAAGTGGGGATCGGAGGAAAGGAGAGGGTAGTTGTGGAAATTCAGAAAGTAATATGGTGGCATAATAAGAGGAGAAGCATGCAGACAAACCTTGGTCTCCATGGCGACTCTTTGTGGTGGCTATAAGCCAGCTGAACATCATCACCCACCTCCACCGACACCGCCGATCCGTTACTCTCTACGAACCGCTTCACTAGCGTCTCCGCCGTGCTCTTTGGCGACGGAGTTCGGCTTCCCGCCGCTACCAACTCTTCCGGCGCCGACACGATGGAGCTGCTGAACACACCCAACATCTCTTAATTCCTAAATTCAATCTATATATCTATCTCCCCACAAATCACAATTTCAAATGAAGTAATAATAGAATGGAATGGAACCAATTGAGAGTGTGGCTTTCTTTATATAGACCGGTGGAGGGGACCAACCCATTTTCACTGTCTTAATTTAATTATTTATTCCATTTAGTTAAAAATGTTTTAAGACTGTTTGTTTCATAAGAGAATTGAAGTAAAAGTTTTTAGCTTTTTTAATATATTTAATTTATTAATTTTTATTCATTTTATTTACTAATTTATTTGTACTAATTATTTAAGCACTTGATTATTACGAAGAATAAATTGAGAAATTAAGAATCAATTTTTTATATTTTTATTCTTAAATAAAATCCACAAACAATCCTGAAAACAAAAACTAAATTTATATTTGTTTTTGTAAGGGGATGATTGGAACATGTGGCGCAAGGAACCCACATAAGGCCATGATTTTTTTGTCACTGGAGCCAGACATCGTAGTGAAATACTGGCATACTGCAATGGACCCCAGTCCACACTAACTTTTATAAAGTTTACTCTGCTTACTTACTCAAAATTATTGTCTGTTTTGTCCAAAAACAACTTATTGTCTGTTTTATTTTAATTCATTAAAAATAAAATACATTAATTTTTTAACAAAAGTAAAAAATAAAAGAGGAACGAATTATCAGCAACGACGGAGGATCTGATGCGGAAGTATCTAGAATTTCCTGGAGCCTCCATTTACTTAAGAGGTTTTGTTACTAAAAGATAGAATAAACGCCAAAATTAATTGTCAAAAGAATTTTAAATTAGATATTTTAATCTTCGACAAATTTATTATTTTAGAAGTTTTGAAAATTTATTTCTCGTCAGTCAAATTAATTATTTTATTGCATTCAATTAAATTTTTAATATATTTTTTAGATAAATAAATTTTTAATAAATTTTATTATAAAATAATTAAATTTTAAAAAAAATTAATATAAAATAAATTAGCTTTCTTAAAAACGACGATAAAATAACTAATATGTTCAATGAGAGTAAAGGCTCGTTTGAAAAATTTTAAAAATAATTTTTTTTAGTTTAGTTATGATTTATGAAAAGTAGTAGTATTAATATTTGGTATAATTTTTAAAATTAAATTGCAATTTTTTAAAAAGTTATTTAGGAGTTTATAGAGAAGTTAAAAAAAATGACTTCTTTCATAATACTACTACTTTTCATCACATTTCTATAAAATAAACACTTTTAGAATTAAAATTCTAAATACAAAATAACTTATATAAACTACTTTTATTATAGTCATTTTTTGTTTAAACTATTTTGTCAAAAAGAACTTAATTAAGTTGATTATCTAAATTGGATCTAATTCTTAAAGACTTCTAAAGTACAAAATTTATTGGAATCAAAGTGTCTTATCTAAAATTTTTGAGGACTAATTTAAATATTTAATCTAAAAAATAAAATTTTAAAAGTTATAATTATTGTTATTTTTAATTTAATTTAACAAACATAAATATAAGAACAAATATAAATATTTATTAATATACAATGCTATATTAATTTTTTAAATTTTAATAAATATAAGTTAATTTTAAAAAAATACTTCTTTAAATATATTAAAAAAATTATAATTTTTAAGAATTACAAATATAAATATATGACTTTTTAATTTATTAAATATAAGATGAGGTTCTTCTCTAAAAAAATTACCAATTAAGTTAAGTCGCACTGTTTCTTATTTTATGTAGAGAGGTGTTCGCGATGTGTGATGTGTTTTAAATCAGTTTTGAGTCAAATTCATCATTCGATTCAGAACATTAATTTTATTTGTAATACAGTTTAGATTAGATTTTTTCTAGATGTTTTGATTCGATCTAATCAATTTCAATTGATTTGAATTCAATTGGAATTATAATTTTATAAATAAAAATAAATATATATATATATACATATCAAGTCTCAACATTAAATTTTAAATAATTAACAATGACACAATAAATCTCAAGAGTATATTAAAAAATTAACAATAATATAATAATAGAAATAAAATTATTAGTTGGTTAAAATAAATAAATAAATAAATTTCTTTTTAAATTTATAAAATAATCACTAAATAATGATATATGAATAAGATAAAATTATTAATAAATTAAATATATTATAAATAAAATTTTAAATATAATAATAAAATAATAATAATATTATTATATCATATTATATGGTTTAGATTAGATGGAATCCGTTTTAAAAAAGAGATCCAAAATTCAATCCAATATAGATATGATTTATCAAAAATAAAATTCAATCAAGTCTAAATTCTAAATTAATACAATTTTAATCAATTTTTTTTATAACGATTTAAAGTTAAAAATCCCTAGTTTGCACCAAAATAATCATGCACACCAGGTAGAAGTTAGAACAATTATTACTGTTTTATTTTTTTTTTACTTTAAATTAAAAAAAATTATTCAATAAATAAAAAAATAAAAAATATTTTAAAAAAATTAAAAATTTTTAAAAATTAAATTTTTTTTACTCTATAAAAAAATAATTTATTTTAAAAAATAAACAATTAATATCCAAAATTTTTATTTTTTTAATTTATTTTTTTGTTATTGTCTCTGTCTACTATTCAACGAAACCATAACCAAAGAAACAGGTTTGGCGGAATCAGCGAAAAAAGAAGAAAACTTGTTGAGAAGGCAACGTCTAATTTTTTATGAGCAATGCTAGGGACCAGCAATTTTTGTGTTTTGTAATCATCAACTGGTTATCAATATAGTTTTTAATGGTGTGAGATTACATCGAATGGTGGAAGATCACTCACTTTTCTTTTAATGGTTAAATATTAGCCACAAAATACAAAAATTACTGGTCCCCTTATAATAGATTTCATTTAACAAATATATACCCTACAAGAAAATTAAAATCAATCATTTTAGATGGCCTACTCCCACGACCACGATGATTTCTAACAAAGATGGAGTGTGTGTTTAAACTTTAAAGAATTGATTTTATGTACAATTAATAATTAGATGCAAGTTACATTTGACAGATATCTTAATCAACTCTATACATATATAGTGATTTTATTTAGAAAAATAAAACAAAGTTCAATAATATCTACTAAACAATCAATTAAAAAATATAGAATAAATTAATTTTTTTAATTTATTTATACTCCAAATAATACTATTTATTTACAAATAAAAAATAAATTAATTTTAAAAATTTAAATTTTTTTAATTTTTTATTATTAAATATTTTTTCATTTCTTTATTTTTCTACTTCTTAGTAAAAAAATATTTTTTTTGTTTCAAAATTTAAAAATAAAAAGTTTTTATCTTTTTTTTGTCTTCCAAATATTACTGAATTTTATTTTGTTTTTTATTTTAAATAAAAAATTAAATTTTTAAATTAAAAAATTCAAAAAAAAATGTCTTTTAAAATCTTAAATTTTTTCGAGAATATTTTTTTATTTTTTATTTTCTGAATAATGCTATTTTTTCACAAATATAAAATAAATTAATTTTAAAAATTTAAATTTTTAAAAAAATTTTATTATTAGATATTTTTAAATTTATTTATTTTTCTATTTCTTGGTTAAAAAATATTTTTTGTTTCAAAATTTAAAAATAAAAATATTTTAAAATTAATTTATTTTAATTTATTCAAAATTTTAAATTTTTAAATTAATTTATTCTTATTTTTTGAAGAAGTGAAGCAAAAAAAAGTCAACTGTCCCACTATATATCATTATTCGGTGGATAAAAAATAAAAAATTAAAAATTCTACAAAATTAAATTTTTATTTTTGATTTTTTTACTTTTATATGATTAATTTTTTATTTAAAATAGAAAAATAAAATTAAGTCTAACAATATCTAATATTTTTTGAAAAATAAAGTCTAAAATAATTTTTGAAATTTTTTTTATTTTATTAATATTTGACTAATAAAGTAAAATTAAAGTATTAGTCTAAAATATTGACTCCTATTGATAAAAAATATTAATCTAAAAATGAGATTCAACTTTACATAAATGTCCTAAATGAAAAGCAGTATAAAAATCTTAAATTTTTAATAGTATAAAAATAAAATATTTGTCTAAAATATTGATTTGTGTTGATAAAAAAGATATTGACTCATAATATTTTTAATTTTAATACATTGGTTAAATTAAAAATATTTTAAACAGATAACTAATTTGTATTGCACATAAAAAATTAATGTTAAAATTATCTAAATGGATAAAATCTTCATTCAAAAAAAATTAAGACAAACAAAATTGTTAGAATATCTTCCAGGATTGTCATTTATTATTTTTTATCTGATATTCTAAACCAAGTTGCAAGTAGGATTAGTGAATTTCTGTTTGAGGCGGACGAACGAGATCAACACGCCACCAGCGTGCTGCCTAAGATGGTAACACGTGTACGGACGCTAGCAGCACACATCTTGCGTGCTATTCGGATGATCGACATGTGGCGATACGATGGTGTTACTGCATGAACTCATTTCCTTCATATCTAAAATAATTTCTAAAAATTTTATTATTTTCATTAATATTTGACTAATAAAGTAAAATTAAAGTATTAGTCTAAAATATTGATTCCTATTGATAAAAGATATTAGTCTAAAAATGAGATTCAATTTTATATAAATGTCCTAAATGAAAAATAATATAAAAATCTTAAATTGTTATTAGTACAAAAATAAAATATTAATCTAAAATATTGATTTGTATTGATAAAAAAGATATTGACTCATAATATTTTTAATTTTAATACATTGGTTAAAATAAAAATGTTTTAAATAGATAACTAATTTGTATTGCACCTAACAAAATTAATGTTAAAATTATCTAAATAGATAAAATCTTCATCCGAAAAAAAAAAGACAAACAAAATTGTCAGAATATCTTTTAAGATTGCCATTTATTATTTTTTATCTGATACCCTAAACCAAGTTGCATGCATGCACGATTAGTGAAATTTTATTTGAGGTGGACGAACGAGATCAACACGCCACCAGCATGCTGCCTAAGATGGTAACACGTGTACGGACGCTATCAGCACGCATTTTGCGTGCTATTCGGATGACCAATACGTGGCGATACGATGGTGTTACTGCATGAACTCCTTTCCTCCATATCAAAAATAATTTCTGAAAATTTTATTATTTTCATTAATATTTGACTAATAAAGTAAAATTAAAGTATTAGTCTAAAATATTGATTTCTATTGATAAAAGATATTAGTCTAAATATGAGATTCAATTTTACATAAATGTCCTAAATAAAAATAGTATAAAAATCTTAAATTTTAATTAGTATAAAAATAAAATATTAGTCTAAAATATTAATTTGTATTGATAAAAAAGATATTGACTCATAATATTTTTAATTTTAATACATTGATTAAAATAAAAGTGTTCTAAATAGATAACTAATTTGTATTGCACATAACAAAATTAATATTAAAATTATCTAAATGGATAAAATCTTCGTTCGAAAAAAATAAAACAAACAAAATTGTCAAAATATCTCTCAGAGTTGGCATTTATTATTTTTTATCTGATAACCTAAACTAAGTTGCATGCACGATTAGTAAAATTCTGTTTGAGGTGGACGGACGAGATCAACACGCCACCAGCGTGCTGCCTACGATGGGAACACGTATACAGATTCTATTAGCACGCATCTTAAGTGCTTTGCAGATGACCGGCACGTGGCCAGGCGATGGTGTTGCTGCATGGACTCCTTTCCTTCATATCTAAAATAATTTTTGAAACATTTTATTATTTTTATTAATATTTGATTAATAAAGTAAAATTAAAGTATTAGTCTGAAATACTGATTTCTATTGATAAAAAATATTAGTCTAAAAATAAGATTCAACTTTATATAAATGTCCTAAATGAAAAATAGTATCAAAATTTTAAATTTTTAATAATATAAAAATAAAATATTAGTCTAAAATATTGATTTGTGTTGATAAAAAAGATATTGACTTATAATATTTTTAATTTTAATACATTGGTTAAATTAAAAATATTTTAAACAAATAACTAATTTATATTGCACATAAAAAGTTTAATGTTAAAATTATCTAAATGAATAAAATCTTCATCCGAAAAAAAATAAGACAAACAAAATTGTCAGAATATTTTTTCAGAATTGCCATTTATTATTTTTTATCTGATACTCTAAACCAAGTTGCATGCACGATTAGTGAAATTTTGTTTGAGGTGGACGAACGAGATCAACACGCCACCAGCGTGCTGTCTAAGATGATGACACGTGTACGAACGCTATCAGTACGCATCTTGCATGCTATTCAGATGACCGACACGTGGCAATACGATGTTGTTATTGCATGAACTCCTTTCTTCCATATCTAAAATAATTTCTGAAAATTTTATTATTTTCATTAATATTTGACTAATAAAGTAAAATTAAAGTATTAGTCTAAAATATTGATTCCTATTGATGAAAGATATTAGTCTAAATATGAGATTTAATTTTACATAAAATGTCCTAAATGAAAAATAGTATAAAAATCTTAAATTTTAATTAGTATAAAAATAAAATATTAATTTGTATTGATAAAAAAGATATTGACTCAATAGTTTTAATTTTAATACATTGGTTAAAATAAAAATATTTTAAACAGATAACTAATTTGTATTGCACATAATAAAATTAATGTTAAAATTATCTAAATAGATAAAATTTTCATTCGAAAAAAATAAGACAAACAAAATTATCAAAATATCTTCCAGGATTGCCATTTATTATTTTTTATCTGATAACCTAAACCAAGTTGCATGCACGATTAGTAAAATTCTGTTTAAGGTGGACGGACGAGATCAACACGCTACTAGCGTGCTGCCTACGATGGGGACACGTATACGGATGCGTGCTTTGCGGATGACCGACACGTGGCGAAACAATGGTGTTGCCGCATGGACTCCTTTCCTCCATATCTAAAATCATTTCTAAAAAAATTTATTATTTTTATTAATATTTGACTAATAAAGTAAAATTAAAGTATTAGTCTAAAATATTGATTCCTATTGATAAAAGATATTAGTCTAAGAGTGAGATTCAATTTTACATAAATATCCTAAATAAAAAACAGTATAAAGATCTTAAATTTTAAATAATATAAAAATAAAATATTAATCTAAAATATTGATTTATATTGATAAAAAAAATATTGATTCATAATATTTTTAATTTTAATATATTGGTTAAAATAAAAATATTTTAAACAGATAACTAATTTGTATTAAACATAAAAAAATTAATATTAAATTATCTAAATAAAGATACAAATAAAATTGTCAAAATATCTTTTAACTTACGTCTAATTATTGATTGTACATGAAATCAATTCTTCAAACACACACTCGATCTTTGTTATGAATCCTCGTAGTCGTGGGAGTAGGCCATCTAAAACGATTGATTTTAATTTTTTTGTAGGGTATATATTTGTTAAATGAAATCTATTATAGCACTTATATGTTAACAATAAAAAAATTACACTTGATGAGATGAATTTAATTAATTTCTTAATTGGGAAAATCGCAGTCTTTGTTTTCTTTCATGAAGGAAAAGACGGCTCAAACATGGTATACATTAACAATCAAAACCATGGGTCGACCTTTGGATTTCTATGGGTAGTATAATATGCAACTTGGATATAAATTACAAGAAGAACACGTACGATGCTTGTAGGTTTATAATTTATTTGCTAAGTACCAATTACCAACAATTTGTTCATCTCTACTATTGAGCGGAACTCACAAATTTGTCCTGTTTCTTCTGCACAATATATATAATATTTTATAAATGGAAAACATATTTGAGAAAATAAATAAATAATTTAATTTTCTTCTTTCTAATTAATAACTTTTTTTTTCTTGCAATATTTTTGGATATGATTTGCAAGATGTTTGAAAAAGTAGCCACGTTAGAGTAATAATAATAAATTTTTTGTCACGCACTCAAGTTTAAAACAAAAATTTGAGCATTATTTTAATAATGTTTATCATGTTTGAGACGATATTTATCATTTTTTAACACAATTTTTTGCTTTTCATTCTGTAACAAAAAATGTACGAGAGTTTTCCTAAACGGCAAGGTTTGTTATTTCTTAATTCGGTAAATATATGTTAGAATATAAAATATATTAAAATTAAAATAAATTAAATAATAATATATATTTATACATAAATACATAATAACTAATTTTAGTATAAAAATAATACTTTTATAATTATAATCTATTAGCCATTTAGATATGCATTAGATAAGTCCTTAATTTTTAGAGAGTCCAAAGGTATCGTGATAAATCAAAATACTCAATTTTATTGATTATTGACAAACTTTTAAATAAAATTTAAATTTACGATAAATTAATTTTTGACATATTAAATTATCATGAATTGATAAAAATTCGAATATACTGAATTTATGAGTCCACATGTTTGGTTTTATTTTTTTCTTATCATTAAAGTTTTCAATTATATTTTTCAATAGAAAATAAAAAAAATATATATGTAATAACTTATTGAAATAAATATTTAAAATATTGTTCCTCACTTAAAATTTTAGAAGATTCCGATAATATTTTTAAATTGGTAAGAAAATATGTTGTTAAAATTCAGCAACTACAATAAATAATTATTCTTTTCATGTTAGATCATGGTGGATATGTGCAGAATTTATTTAGGAAAAACAAATATTTGCTGTTGGAGGATACCTACTTGATGATAATTGTAAATTGATGTTTTTATTGTGTGAGTTTATATGTGCAGGATTCATGTTGATGGTAGTGGTAGATGCGCTAGAAATCCTAATTAAGTGCATGTTGGAAGAAGCTAAGATTATGCATGACTATTGGATTTCTTGGTTTTCAAAACAACAGATACATTTTTTTGAGTGACAATCAGGATAATCAACAGTTCAATAGAAGCTCAACTTTTAAAAAAATCAATTCAACAATTTTATTCAACAGGTTAGATCATTTTAATTTGAAAAAGCTAATTCAAATTTTTTTTATATATTTAAAGGTGTAAAGAACTTGCAAAATTAGAAAATGATCCTAAAATTGTTAGAAGTGAATAAGGGTGATTTTTTTTATGTGCGATAAAAAGTAATAAAATTTTAATTTACATTAATCATGGTAGCAATACGAAAGAAATTATTATATAATTAGTGATTGGCGTTTTAGTGTATATAAAAAAAAAAAGAGTGAAATCTCACCCGAACTCCTAATAATTTTATAAAAAAATTTTCCGCCGCCTCTTAACGAAAGCATAATGGTGGCCGAAAATAATATTAAGAAAAAGGAGAAAGGAGAGCTGGCCTGCTGGTATTCTGGTTTGTATAGAAGAGAAAAGAAAAAAAAAAGAAATAATTTATAGGGATATAATATTTCTTAGAGTTAATTGTTAAGAATCACAATGAAATTATGCTTTTGCTAAGAGACAAAAAAATTTTTGTGAATTTATCAGGAACCAAAGTAAGGTTTTACTCTAAAAAACAGGTGAAAATAAAAAATAAATAATAAATGTGTCATGACAACAACAAATAATAATTGTTCTATAATTTAGTTTCTAACACCTTAGATATGCCGTTTATCCTTTTCGCTCTATACTTATTTTTCTTCTTTTGAACATTAGAATGGAAAATTTTAGCTCTAAAAAACTAAAATGAAATGGCACCTTAGTTAATACTAAATTGATGTGTTCATATAATAATTAAAAAATAAACATCTTTATTTTATATATATAAAACTTGTTGTTGTGGTGGTTGTTATTCTTTTTATTGTTGTTGATATTACTCAGCTGCTTTGTTGATGTTGATGTTGATGTTGCCTTTTTCTTAATATTAAAATGTTTTATTCCTAAACTAAGTATATATAGAAGTAACAAATTGGTTTTATATAATTTTAATTAACAGTAAATTTAAAAAATTTTAGTATAATATTTAATCATTGGATGTTATAGTATTTTTTAAAATTATGCGAACAAATAGGACAATACATCTTTTTATTGACAATAAGTTCTTTTATATTATATGTTTTAACTAAAATATACAATACAAGAAAACGTATTGTGTTATTTTTATAATTTTAAAAATATTATAAAATTTAATAATTAAATATTACACTAAAATTATACTAATATATAAAAAAATAAACGTAAATATGTGTGATGGTGAGTGTATATATATATAGTTATGTAGAATCTCGGATGGACATAAGGGGGCGAGTAGCGGCCTCGGCCTCCCAATTTGTTTTAATAGTAATAAGTTATTATGTATAATTTATTTTTTTAAAAAAATTATTTATTATTTAGTCTAGTATAAATAAAAGTTCTGTCTAATTTAAATATTAATAATTTTTAATATCTGAAAAATAAGTAACAATATTAAAGAAATCTGAAAAAGATATTATTACTAATATTTTTTAATTAAATAAAAATTTTCAAATTTCATAAAGTGAATTCTTTTTCTTCTTGTGGTTGTCTTTTTTTATTCATTTGGTATTAATTCTTTCTGTTTCAACTGCTACAATTAAGAGATATTTTTCAACTATGAATATTATGAAAAATAACTTAGAAACAAAATAAAAGATAAATTTTTTGCTAATTGTCTTTTAATTATATTGAAAAGAAAATTACTGAAAAATTTGACACAAATTCTATTATTAGTGAATTTTATGATACGAAGATCCGACTACTTCGTTAATAAAAAGTATACACATATTTTGTTTACTTTAAAATATATTCTCTGTCGGTATATTTTTGTAATACATCTTATATTATATAATTTTTTTTACATAATTTTTAATATTATATGTGTTTTTGACCCCTATAAATATCATTTTTGGATGAGTTCCTGTGTAGAATATATATTTTGTAATATTTTCGTGGGAAGTGTCAAGGTTGGCTTGATTATAAAGCATCCAATTCGAATCTCATGTACGCGTAGAGTGTGGTAGATGCCTACATGGTAAGATCTCTCAGTCGCGTAGGTGCAGCGTCTCTTCTCCATTCCCACGCTTGATGATGAATAATGAATCTGCAATGTATTTGTTTCAATGAAGTACTATTTTTTATATTTTTCAATAATAAAATGATAGATGAAATATTTTCTTAGATTGATCGAATTTTATTTAAATAAATAAATATATTTTTTCATTAGCAAAATTACATTACTATATTATGGAATCATGTTACTTTTTGAGAATCTAGTTTTATTGGATAAGACTAATAATATTGGATTAAAAAAAGAAAGTAAGAATCTGTCGTGGAAGTGATTCTTTTAGGATAAAACACTAATTTTTTTATAATGCTTTAGCTTCAGAGGTGTTGTTTCTTCCACCTGAAGCTGACGCCCACAGTTTTCAAAAATGGCCCACAGATTCAACCTCAAGGAGTTTAATCAAGTTTGGTTGCTGTCTCTGGTGTATTCATTAAGTTGGTTCATGATACAGCCCGTTATATTCTTATATTTCGGAGCGACAGTCATGAGAGATTGTCATTAACAACGAACGTAAAAATGAAAATAACGGAGCCTTTAAATAACGAAGCAAATAAAGGCTAAGGAAGGGACCAACTGACCGAGTTTAGGATAATGACAAAGATTTGTGTCGTTTGAGTCTTTGAGTGATAAGTGTTTATTGAATGAGTCAATGAAACAACTTTTGTTTGATTAGGTAGACGAGTGAACTCATCACTAAACCAATTAAGTTGATTAATAAAAAAGTTATTAAATTAATTAGAAGTTGTGCAATTTGAAAGTAATTGGACCTATTCACGTTATGTTGTGCTTGGTATATTATGGACTTATAAAAATAAGAACAATTTAAAACTACTTGAACAATATCTCTTAGACCTTTTATAATATGAAAATTGCTTGGACAAAATTTATGTTATTGGGCTAACGTATGAGAATGATTGACATATTTAGTTGTAAGGTGGGTTAGTGTTTTAAAGATTGGTTTGGACAAAAGATCTTTTATTTTTAACAAAAAAAGATTTTTAATCTTTTTTTTGTTAAGATTGTTGATTAATTTCTAATAGTAAAAGTAATAATAATATTATAAATATTAGAAAAAAAATTATGAGAAGTTATAATATACATTTTTTTAAGAAAAAAATTAAAAAATATATTTTTGATATAATAAATAAATAAAAAAAGTATTTTTATCTTATTGTATGCAGACATAATTTATAGATAAATTTTTTTTTTTACATGAGATATACAGAAATAAAATTACTTTTATTTTTCTAAAAATCTTTAAAAAAATAACTCAAGAAAAAAAATTATTCGAAGTTCAATCATACAAACTCTAGATGATAAGAGACATAAGTATTCAAAAAATCAATGGCTGAAAATAATAATGACTCAATCACATATTTCTTTTTTGGATTGGGTTGATTTTTCCAGGGCCTTCCAAAACCCAAAAACAAAAAAAAAATTCACTATTAATTTATTCTAATAATCCTAACTCATTTATTTCTCACTCCTAAATCACTTGACCAATTAATCGAACTTTTCGCTGGGCCACAAGCTGTTCAGGCAGCCTTTGTCCCTCCATGGGACACTTGTCACTCACAACTTTAGCCAGCAAAAATCTACACATGTAGATATTAAGTATGAATCAAGATTCATACTTAATATCTACATGTGTAGATTTTTGCTGGCTAAAGTTGTGAGCGACAAGTGTCTCATAAAGGGGACAAGAACTGCCTTGACAGCTTATGGTGTAGCAAAAAACTTGATTGTACATTTTTGAAATTTGGTTGAAGTGTAACTAATTGAAATCCTTCAATATTTTGCTTATCGGAGTTTGTGATCCCTCTCCATTTCGTATGCTTTTCGAAAACGACATTGAGCCAGATTTAAAGAAACCAAAGAGGACCTCCTGTACTGATCGAAGTTCATTTTAAAAGGCTTTCAACCATTTGTCCCAATTCATCATATAAGTTACCAAAGATTAATTTGGCCAGGTTGAATTTGTGTCCCTCATGAAGCAAAGTAGCTAAGGCAGCGTTTGGTTTGAGAGACATAGACACTGAGACATAGACACAGTGGTACACGATGACACATGTCTGCTGTTTGGTTTGGTGAGACACAGATTTTCGAAGGACACGGAGACATTAAATTTGTGTACCTCCAATTTGGTGAGACACTGAGACACAACTTGTGAGACACTAATTTTTTACTCTTTTACCCTTATTGAAATTTAAAAATTTGTCCTCTTATCTCCTCAAACCTTTCTTTTTTCTCTTCCTCTTTTAGATTCTATAACTAAATTTATCTTTCTATTTTCTTCAAAAAAAAAATTGTACATTTAATTTTTTATTTATTTAAATTTTGATTAACCTTTGATAAATTCTGAGCTTTAGTTTTTTATTTTTTTCAAAAAAAATATATATTTAATATTTGAATGAAAATTTAAGATGATATTAGAAGAAATAAAAAATATTAAAAGAAATAAAAATTCAATGGTGATGACATGTAGTGTTTGGGATAATGGATGTACAGTAATAATAATAAAACTTGTGGTAGAATGAAGGGTAATTCAGTCTTTTTAAAATATGTGTGTCTTGTTCTTTATTTTTACCAAACACAATACATAGACACAAATATTTTATGTCCATGTCTTTAATGTCTATGTTTTTGTGTCTATGTCTCATCATATACATCAACCAAACGGAGCCTAAGAGAATGAATAACTTCTGCATCAAAATACTTCTCGAACAGAATACGATAGAATTCAACCAGTAGTATAAAAAAGCTACACATTCATCATCGGTAACATGAGTGCCTTCTTTTCCCATATTAAGTTTAATAAACTCCCCGTAAGAACTTTTTTCGACAATTTTGTACTGTCGACTTGGTTTCATCTTGAATGTAGCAATAGGGTTGCCCATTGGCAGTCCAGTGATAGCAGCCATATCGAAAAGGATAAGGCCAACCATACCACATGGAAAGTGAAAGTTGTTGGTGCTTTTATTCCGAAACAGAGGGCGATATCCAATGGTGTGTGGTAGGTGTGAAATGAGAGTCAAATGAGATTGTGAATACCTTGAAGCTTTCAAGTATCACCTTTGACAGATTCAATCCTTTGATACCAAAAAAAAATTGGCATTTTTGAAAGAAATTTTGGGATTATTCCGGAAAGATTTTTTGTTGTCAATAAAGGGTGTTATGAAAAGGTCTTGCTTGATGAGTAAATCATCTCCTTCAACGCTGGAAAAGAAACGAGTAGTTTTTCCAGCTTGTTTTATGGAATGTATAGGGCTAACAAAGCAAAAGGTATCTTCTTCAACAGTGAAAAGAAAGAGAATCTTCTTATCATTTGTGGTGTTACTTGGATCCTCGATTACGATATCCCCAGCTCGAGATAAAATACCCAAGTTAGGTTGAACGAAGTTTTGCCTTTGTCTTTGGTTAGTGAAGGTTTTGGAGCGCTAGATGATGTCATTTGATCGTAGAAAAATAATAATAAAAGAAATGAGATGGATTGGAAGATGAAACGATTATTGAGCGAAGAAGAGAAGAAATGAACGAACTTGAAGATGGAAAGATAACACTGTTAAATAGTGAGAATTTTGTTAAGTAAAAAGTAAAAAGAGGTAAGTAAAATTTTTGCTGTTATTTCAAATTTGAAAAAAGGGAAACTTCTTTGAGAAGGCAAAATTAGAAAGGAGAGAAACAATAATTAATGGAGAACGTACTATAATGGCATAGAGAAGTGGGCGGTTAATAAATTTCATCTGAATTAAATTGGTTAATCATGCTCATTAAAGACAAATTAAATAGGATTAAGTGTTTTATTTTCAAAATGATATCGAAAAGACGCATTAATCCTAAGGAACAATTTGTTAATCGAAAAAAATATAAGTTCTAAGACATCGAAGTTGAGGTTCGATAGGTATTTTTCGAAGATCGTAATACTTATCGAAAAGGGATTTATCAAGAAAGCGAAATAAAATTGAACGATAAGTCTTATCGAGAAGAGCAATAAGTGGAGATAGTTGATGGCAATTCCTGACGTTGTACAAGAGGCGAGAACAGTTACTCAAAGATTAATGCACGTGGAAGTTATACTTGAATTTGATTGGTCGAGACTCTTATAAATAGGTGAAGATTTAAAGAAAAAAGGGTTTGAATCTCATATAAAAAAATAGTCTCGCACGCTCATATTCGCAGCGAATTCCTGAGTCTGCTTAGTTTTCTTTTCTGCAAATTCTTTCCATGTTTTTTACTTTCAATTTAAACTTTTTGTAATCTTTATTTTCTTGCAAATTATTTTTTCAAGCAAATTTACTTTTTTTGTTTTCTTTTAAGATTCAGCACTTGTATTTGATTTCAAATTCCTTCGATTTCATTGAAAACAGTTTAATGCTTTATTTAAATTCAATGTCATTTTTTTCGTTTTCAGTTTCAAATTTATTTGCTTTTCTTTCAGATTTTTCTTTAATATTTTAACCAATTAAAAAGAACATTTGACACACTTTCAAAAATTAATACTTACAAGAGGAGTTAAATATCTTTAGATTTGCTAAAAATATGTAAAACAAATACAATCGTGAATATTTTCGCCAATGAACCTACCATCCAAGACTCTTTTATGGTGTCTAAGCGGACCAAATACGAGTCTCCATCCGTGAAGGATGAAGCAAAGAGGTTGTTGTGGAAGACAAACATGCTATATTGGACAAGAGGTGACACTAGCGAATGCCCCCTTCTATGGATATTTTATGTATTTTTGTAGGTTATTTGATTTCAAATGACAAGGAGAGGCATCTTTGATTTACCACGAGGTTCCAATAGAATTAGTGATGTGAGTCAAACTCCAAAAATCACTTAAAATGGATCTACTAAGGTTGGAAAGAAGCATAACTTCATGCAACTTAATATATGACCTTGTATCTCATGCTACACGTCTCGGAATTTGACGATTACACAATAAGAAGAAAGCTCATGCTCTCTCGATCACTAGTCTAAGGACTGGTATATTTTTTATAGAATAAGGCACCTCAATCAAAAGATTGATAACCCTAAGAATGCCACAAAGATGAACACCCTTGAAAAGTTCAAGATATTCTATGAAGAACTCAGAGAGAATAAATCTCACAATTAACAAAAATCTTATCTATCCATTATTATTAGGAAAAAGCTCTACATCCATGTAAAAATTACATGGATGGTATCCAAGTATCTTCCACTTTAAGCGTTTTCTCCTACCCACACATTCGTTTGTTTTACACGCGCTTCATATAACGTATGAATGTAATCCTTATTTTGCATGATCAGCCTTTCTCAACGTAAACCTTCTTCTTCTTCTTCTTCAACCTAATTAAATTCGTTGTTCTCCTCTATTCGCTTTTGTCTTTTTTGCATTATGGATCTGGATTAACTTCAACGTAATTAGCTTCGTCGTTCATCTTCTTCTTTGTTTTCTTCTTCGATCTGCACTTCTGAATTGGAACAATGAATGAATCAACTTTAAATCAGTTGAATGAGTGCGATTTGGATAATTCTTCTGAAACGCATCAATTTGATGAGGTTTGGATTATTGAATTTTGAATCGAATTCAATGGAATAGAATTTCTAATTTTATTTGAAGTGAATTGAATGGATTGAGGTGATCTATATCTAAATTGAATTGAATTGATAATGTAACTGTGAGTAAATGTGAGTAACTTTTGGTTCAATAATTACTAAAGAGTTGATTCACCATATGCATGTGTTCGGTTCGGTATGCAAAAAAGAGTCTAAAAATAATTAGACGAATATAGTGTTTAGGGTTCAGGGTTCAGGGTTTAGGATTCAGGGGTTTAGGGGTTCCGGGTTTAGGGTTTAGGGTTAGGGTTAAAGTTTTAGGGTTTTAAGGGTTTAGGATCCAGTGTTCAGGGTTCTGGATTTAGTGTTTAGGATTTAGGGTTTAGGGGTTCAGTGTGTTTCCAACTTTCGGTTCGCCCAATGTATTAATTTCAGTTCATCATGTTCAGGGTTGAGGGTTGAGGGTTAGGGATTTAGGGTTTAGGGGTTCAGGGTTTAGGGTTTTAGGGGTTAGGATTTTAGAGTTTTAGGGGTTCAGGGTTCAGAGTTTTAGGGGTTTAGGATTTTAGGAGTTTAGGGTTCAAGGTTTAAGGGTTCAATGTGTTTCCAACTTTCAGTTCGCCCAGTGTATTAATTTTGGTTTACTGTGTTCTTTTAGAGTTCGTAATGTATTGGTAAATACAGTGATGCAATCACTGAGAACCTGGAATAAAATAGCAGCCAGACAGTTCCAACAGATATATAAATTAACATCTCAGATGAATAATCCATCTTGAATCAAATATAAATATTAACATTAATATTTAGATTAATATTCACATATATACATTTGAATTTTGAAGTTGTTGTAAAGATATATAAAATAAAGATGTATAAATAGAAGACTATAGCATTAAAATAATTAGCCCAATAATGATCTATATATATATAATAATATTATATGTTGTAATGTGTATATATATACAAAGATAGAAAATAGTATAAAAAGTAAAGAGAGAGAGAATTGCATAAATATATATATAAAGATAGAAAGAAATATTAAAAGTAAAAAGAGATAAAATTGCATGTGTTTATAGTAAGAGAAATAGAGAGAATATTTTGTTTATTATTATTGTGTGTCTCGTACGTAAGGCTATGAAGCCTTATTTATAGTGGTACAAGATTAACTTGAACGGATCTATTGGACATCAATTGTCTCTTGATTTTGAAGGTCATGAGTGAAGAAGAATTTGGGAGAAATATGCTTTGTTCTATCACCTTTGATGTATCCACCCTTAAGTTGAGTAATGCATGCTGTATTATCTTCAAACAGGACAGTTGGAGCTATCTTATGATCAATCAGTTCACATGATGACAGAATATATTGAATCCAAGGTTTTGAAAACCGGACCGGTCATCAAACCGCTCTAGTCACTGGTTCACTGGTTTATTGGTCCAACCGGTCCAACCGGTGGTTCAACCGGAAAAACCGTTTTAGAATAGAATAATAAATAAATTATAAACATCCTAAAATATAATTATAGTCTAATATAAATCTTAAAATAAGATTAGTAACAATGGAATGTAAAGGGATCTGATGCTGTGGAACACTAGCAGCCACTGTTGCTACATTACCAGCTGAATTCCTGAATTGAATCGGAAAAATAAAGTGAACTTTCAAACAGGTCAACACTCTACAACACAAACTTCCCAATATAGAATAGTAATCACTAATTGGCCCAAGCGAGAAATATTGTAATTTGATTTTGGCATAGTTCCCATTTACATTCATAATTGTTCATGTTGAGAGTAAAGGGCACTATTAAAATTATCAAACATTTAACACGATAAGCATCTTAGTATTGACACAAAATGATTGCAGTCAGCACATTGAAATTTTGCTTATAGGTTCAATACAAGGTATGGAGTCATGAGACTCAGATGCCACAATAGTGGAAAATAATTCATAAAAGTAGAAAATAGGTTCAATACAAGATACATGATTAGATACAATTATTGGAGTAATTTCTCATGGAGCAGGTTTTTCATTTCATTTTATCCATTGATACCTGCAATAAATCGAAGGAGACAACAAACACAAAGAAAGCCATCACTTCAGCACCAAATTAAGCTTAAGGCCAAAATGGACAAACCTTACCAATGAATTACCATCTCCTTTAAACTAAAAGTCAACACAGCAAAAGCAGGGTCTTCAGTAGTGGTTTCACTGAGACTATGATTAAATTGATTCAACAGTTATTATAAGATCATCTACAATCATATATACACTAGCTTAGCTTGAACACCCTAAGAGATTTTTGGGAAAAAACCATTTTCAAGAGCTATGTCATAAATTTTTGTATTACAGGTTATTATTTCAAACACAAACTAACTTAATCAAGTAACCAGAGCAAAATTACAAAATAGAGCCAGCAACAAGCAACCAGCTAACAACGATTAGAAAACAGCAATTACACTAACATTGGTACATTATGAAACAGACCAGTAACCAGAGCAAAATTACAAAACAGAGCCAGCAACAAGCAACCAGCTAACAACAATTATAAAACAAACCAAAACATTAACCAATGCAATAATCACAAAACACTAAACCTTCACCCAGCAATTACAAACAAATCCAGCAATTACAAACATTAGCACATTATAAAACATTCCAAAACACTAAACCTTCACCCAGCAAAACCAACAATTACAAAACAAAGCAATCAGTGAATTTGAACAAAATAATTAAGAGCCATCAGCAACTAGTAATTACAAAACAGAGCCATCAGTAAATTTGAACAAAAATTTCAGAGCCATCACTATCCAACAATTACAAAACAGTAAAACACTAAAATAGATGAACAGAACCATCGAGCCATCAGTAAATTTGAAAAAAAAATTACAGCCATCACCAACAGGCAATTACAGAACATTACAAGAAAAATGGAACAAAAATTGAACAACAATTTCAGAACTTCAGACGAAGACGAAGACCGAACATTCAGAAATTAAAAGGAAGAAGCGGAGGCGAAGCCACTAACCTTCGATGGAGGAAGGGACGGCAATCGGCGAGACGAGGCGATAGGCGAGACGACGGCGAGCTGCTCCAAGCCACGAACAGAGAAGCTAGCGAAGATGAAGACGACGTGACGAGCTACCTGAGTTCCGGACCCGGGGAAGAGGAAGAAGCGGCGACGCTGAGGACCTGGGAACGGCGGCGGCGCTGAGGACCTCGGGCACGACGGCGGCAATGAAGAGCTAGGGTTTTGCTTTGCTTCAGAGGTCTCCAGGGAGTAAACGAATGATTTGGGGAAGAGGGGGGTGTATTGTTCACGCATGGTTTTGGCTTTTCTTTTTTTATTTCTTAAAACAAATAAACAAAACTACAAAACAGTGTCGTTTTATTCGAACCGGCCGGTCACCGGTCCGGCTCAATCGGCCGGTTTTTGACCGGTTCGCCGGTTTTCAAACGGTTTTCTATCAGACGGTTATTAGAGGAGGACCGGACCGCTTGTATTGCCGGTTCGCGGTTAAACCGGTCGAACTGGCCGGTCCGGTCCGGTTTTCAGAACCTTGATTGAATCAGACTCCTCAGCCAAAAACACTCACGACTAGCTTCATGAATCGCCAGTATTTCAGCATGATTAGAAGAGATTGCTGCTATCGTCTGTTTCGTGGACCTCCATGATATAGCTGTACCACCATATGTGAATAGGTATCCTGTTTGAGATCTCCCTTTATGTGGATCAAACAGGTATCTGGCATCTGCATAGCCAACTAGTAGTGACTTGGATCCATAGGGATAAAACAATCCCATATCAACTGTTCCATGAAGATATCGAAAAATTTGTTTGATTCCACTCCAATGTCTTCTGGTTGGAGAGGAACTATACCTTGCTAGTAAATTCACCGCGAATGATATGTCAGGTCGCGTATTATTAGCAAGATACATTAGTGCTCCAATGGCACTAAAATATGGTACTTCAGGACCAAGAATATCTTCATTTTCTTCTTTAGGATGAAATTGATCCTTTTCCACATCCAAAGATCTTACGATCATTGGGGTACTTAATGGATGTGACTTATCCATATAAAATCTCTTCAAGATCTTTTCTGTGTATGTTGTTTGATGAATAAAGATCCCGTCTTTTATATGCTCGATCTGCAGGCCGAGACAAAATTTAGTCTTTCCAAGATCTTTCATCTCAAACTCTTCTTTTAGAGTTTTTATAATTGTTGGAATCTCTTCAGGAGTCCCAATGATATTTAAATCATCAACGTACACAGCAATTATAATAAACCCAGATGTAGTTTTCTTTATGAAAACACATGGGTAGATATCATCATTCTTGAATCCGTTTTTGGCCAGATACTCAGTAAGACGATTATACCACATTCGTCCAGATTGCTTTAGACCATATAAAGATCTTTGCAATTTGACTGAGTATAACCCTTGCGAATATTCCTTGGATGGTTTAGATATCTTTAGTCCTTCAGGGACTTTCATATAGATATCCCGATCTAATGAGCCGTATAAATAGGCTGTTACCACATCCATTAAATGCATATGCAGTTTATGATATGCAGATAAACTGACCAAATAACGCAATATTATCGCATCCACTACAGGGGAATACGTTTCTTCATAATCTATACCGGGCCTTTGTGAAAAACCTTGTGCCACAAGTCGGGCTTTATAGCGCACAACTTCATTTTTCTCATTTCATTTTCTCACAAATACCCATTTGTATCCAACAGGTTTTACATCTGCAGGTGTACGGACTACAGGTCCAAAGACTTCACGTTTTGCAAGTGAGTCTAATTCAGCCTGCATGGCTGCTTCCCATTTTGGCCAATCATTCCTTTGTCGACATTCTTCAACTGATCTTGGCTCAAGATCCTTACTTTCATGCATGATATTTAATGCCACATTATATGCTAATATTTCATTGACAATTGTCTTATTTCGGTCCCATTTTTCTCCTGTAAAGACATAGTTTATCGAGATCTCGTCATTTTCACTATTTTCAGGTACCTGAACGTCTTCTGGTGTTATATCATGATTTTGGACAACTGCAGGTGTCTCTACTATGTCTTTTTCAATAAGAATATTATTTACCTCTTTTCTCTTTCGAGGATTTTTGTCTTTGGAACCGACAGGCCTGTCACGCTTCTGGCGTGAATTTGCTTCAGTGGCTACTTGTCCTACTGGGACATCAATTCGAATTGGGGCATTTTCCGCTGGTATATAAGATTTAGTTATCCTCTTTGTATCGAAAAATGCATCAGGCAAATCATTTGCTATTCTTTGCAAATGTATAATCTTTTGAACTTCCAGTTCACATTGCCCTGATCGAGGATCTAAATGCATCAACGATGATACATTCCAATTAAGTTCCTTTTCAGGAAGCTTATTCTCTCCCCCTAATGTTGGAAATTTTGATTCATCAAAATGACAATCCACAAACCGGGCTTTAAATACATCTTCGATTTGTATCTCAATATACCTCACTATAGAGGGAGAATCATATCCAACATATATTCCCAATTTTCTTTGGGGTCCCATTTTAGTGCGATTAGGTGGTGCAATGGGAACATATATCGTACACCCAAATATTCTTAAATGGGAAACATTTGGCTGCTGGCTAAAAGCTAATTGCATAGGAGAGAACTGATGATAAATCGTTGGCCTCAAATGAATAAGTGCTGCGGCATGTAAAATAGCATGCCCCCAAACCGAGGTTGGGAGATTTGTTCTCATAAGCAAGGGTCTAGCAATTAATTGGAGGCGCTTAATAAGTGACTCTGCTAACCCATTTTGTGTGTGAACATAAGCTACTGGATGTTCAATACTTATTCCATTAGCCATACAATAAGCATCAAAAGCTTGGGAAGTAAATTCACCAGCATTATCAAGACGAATTGCTTTGATTGGATTTTCTGGAAATTGTGCTTTTAATCGAATAATTTGAGCCAGTAATCTCGCAAACGCCAGGTTGCGAAAAGATAATAAGCACACATGTGACCATCTCGAAGATGCGTCTATTAGGACCATAAAATATCTAAAAGATCCACATGGTGGATGAATAGGTCCACATATATCACCTTGAATCCTTTCTAGGAATTCAGGCGACTCAAATCCAATCTTTACTGGTGATGGCCTTAAAATTAACTTTCCCTGAGAACATGCAGCACAACAAAATTCACTAGTTTTAAGAATCTTCTGGTTCTTTAGTGAATGTTCATGAGAGTTTTCAATAATTCTCCTCCTCATGGTTGTTTCCGGATGACCCAATCGGTCGTACCAAGTTATGAACTCATTTGAGCTAGTAAACTTCTGGTTTACAATGGCATGTGATTCAATTGCACTAATCTTGGTATAATACAACCCAGATGAAAGTGAGGGTAATTTTTCTAATATAACTTTCTTATTTGAATCATGAGTTGTGATACATAAATACTCATGATTTCCCTCATTCGTCGTCTCAACATGATATCCATTTTGGCGAATATCTTTGAAACTCAACAAGTTCCTCAGAGACTTGGTAGATAATAGTGCATTATTTATTATGAATTTTGTTCCTCCAGGAAACAAAATTATAGCTCTTCCGGAGCCTTCTATCACATTGCCTGAGCCAATAATAGTATTAACATATTCCTCTTTTGGCACAAGGTGGGTAAAATATATATCACTTTTGAGAATAGTGTGCGAACTTGCACTATCCGCAAGGCATACATCTTCATTACATATCCTTGCCATTCTCTTCAAAAACAAATAATAATAAAATGAGTAGTATGCACAGTTAAATTGAATATTTGATCTGAATTATTTTTTTCTAAGAAACACTGTACATAAAATAATGTCATATACTAAAATTTTATTTTAAAATTTGACACATTTAATAATTTCAAAATTCATAAACATTAATATTTCATTATTTATGTACATCACATTTGAAACTTAAATACATAGAAAATAAAACTTAACAATAAGTTCTTTACATTATTTATTTACATAGATACTTCACAATCCCACATATTAAAATATTCCATCATTAATCAAATGACCAATATTTCCTTCAGGATCCTCAAAGAAATCAGATACATCATAATGAGTGGTGAAGTTCTCAGCTTCATTTGAAACAAAATTTGTTTCTTTTCCTTTGTCGTCCTTTTTCAAAGATGCCTGGTAAAGATCGACTAGGTGCCTTGGGGTACGACAGGTACGTGACCAATGGCCCTTTCCACCACAACGGAAACACTTATCCTCTGTTGATTTATTCTGCCCGATATTCCTTTCTTTATCCCACTTCTGGTGAGATCCTCTCTTTTGAACATAATTCTTTTTCCTTCCATAATTTTTCTTATTATTAAAACCTTGCCATTTACCTCTTCTGGAGTAATGATTTGCCGCATTTACTTCAGGAAATGGGGCGGCGCCAGCTGGGCGCGCTTCATGATTTTTTAAAAGCAACTCATTGTTGCGTTCAGCAACAAGAATGCAAGAAATTAACTCAGAATATTTTTTAAACCATTTTTCTCGATACTGCTGCTGCATGAGCACATTCGAGGCATGGAAGGTTGAGAAAGTTTTCTCCGACATATCATGATCAGTTATCTTTTTCCCACGTAATTTCATTCGTGAGGTGATTCGAAACATTGCAGAATTATATTCATTTATAGATTTAAAATCTTGTAGACGCAAGTGCGTCCATTCATATCGGGCCTGAGGAAGTATCACCATTTTCTGATGATTATACCTTTCTTCGAGGTCTTTCCAAAGATCTGCAGGATCTTTTAATGTGAGATATTCATTTTTCAATCCCTCGTCAAGATGACGACGAAGAAAAATCATGGCTTTGGCTTTATCCTTCTGGGATGCATTATTTTCAGCCTTAATGGTATCTCCAAGATCCATTGAATCAAGATGGATTTCAGCATCTAATATCCATGATAAATAATTGTTTCCAGATATATCAAGAGCATTGAATTCAAGATGAGAGTTTCGACATAATGAAAAATTGTTACCTGAGTCTTCTTAAAAATTTGATCAGAGTCTCGTGCTGATAACATGTTGTAAAGATATATAAAATAAAGATGTATAAATAGAAGACTCTAGCATTAAAATAATTAGCCCAATAATAATCTATATATATATAATAATATTATATGTTGTAATGTGTATATATATACAAAGATAGAAAATAGTATAAAAAGTAAAGAGAGAGAGAATTGCATAAATATATATATAAAGATAGAAAGAAATATTAAAAGTAAAAAGAGATAAAATTGCATGTGTTTATAGTAAGAGAAATAGAGAGAATATTTTGTTTATTATTATTGTGTGTCTCGTACGTAAGGCTATGAAGCCTTATTTATAGTGGTACAAGATTAACTTTGGAAAAATCTAGGGACTAGCAGTTTTATTGAATTTTGGCCAGCATGTAACCAGCAGAGGAAGGTGAGCTATTGGATGAAATCTCACACCAATCTCACACCATCAAATCATCATTGATGGCTAGTTGATGGCTAACAATCACAAAAATTGCTGCCCCCTAGCATTGCTCATTAACTTTTTCAAGTTTTGGAAAGATTGGCACCGTTTACATTAAAGGTTTGTATTATCCAAGCACCTTTTAATTGGATAAAAGGGTTGGTGATCATCCATACTATAACAGAAGTAAGCATTTTTTGCTTTTTAAATAAGTTAAACAAAATATTGTTAATTACAAACAGTCAATTATAGTATATACTATTTACTATCTAAATCCTCAAATGTGAATTTACAATAAGGACTGGAGAGGACAGTGGATTTACTATCATAGTATATTTTTCTTTGATGATTAAATGCTTATGACATTTTATTTAGCAAATGAATGATGTTCGGTTCAGTGGAGTTAGCCATTTCAGTTCATTTCTGTTATGCACAATTTAAAACTCTTCCTCCTCATCTTCTACTGCTTTTTCACAAGGGAGAAAAAGAGGAAAAGATAAGAAAAAATACAGCAACAATAACAACAAAAGAATGAAGATAAAGAGAAAACACGTGAAGAAAAAGGAACATAAAAAAGAAGGAGGAGAATGAGGAGGAGGAAGGCTAATCTCTGTTGCTGTTTTCGTTCATTTCTGGTTGTTCCTTGCTAAATCTTCCCACGATTCTTCTCCAATAATAGTTCTCGAAGAGAACGTAACTGAAGTTTGAGTGATTTTGAGAAAGATTCGAAAAGAATGAACAGTTTCATATCGAGAAAGTAACGTTTTTTCATAATGAGCGCGAAGTAACGAAGGGTTATCGAGCACATATTTTCACTCGTCATTAATGGACGTGATTATTTAGACTTGGACCAACTTAGTTACATGAATGTATAGCGCGCCCGTACATATTATTCTATGGAGCCTCTTCTACGGTGCCAACAATCTATTGAGCATTTATTGCTCTTTATATTGAAAACAACCACTAAAACATTTAAAACTCACTTAGAAAAGCTAAAAGGTCTTTGGAAAATTTGACACCAAGGGGTGCACGAAAATTATACCACGAAAAATACAAAATATACTTAATTAAACTAATAATTTCAACACATTCTTGATTACTTTGATTTAGGCTTCACCTTGGCCGTCCATCCATTGAAACCTCCAAGCAATGCATAAAAGTGGGATATCTTAGTTGCTACCAACCTCAAGCTTCTATTCCTTCAATTTGTATTAAGCAATTCACCATCTTAGATTGCAATTCTTCAAGATTTGGACATACTTCAAAACAAAATGCCACCAGTTCTTTTTTTCACCTCTTTTGCCTTCTTAGATCTCGTCCATATTATTGGACCTCGAAGACATGGTAATTCTTCGTTGTTATATTCGTTGGACTTGTTTCTTTCAAAAACCTCGTCAGTTAGAATGGGGTAAATTCGCCTATTTTAAAGTCCAAGTTGGGAGCGGACGACGAGTTTATCAATATTTTTCGCATAGTCCATTCTTTATGTTGGAGATCGGAGATGAGGAAAATTTTGAGCTAGTGGATCAAGTTTGTTATTACAACCTAATCACCCGAATTTTCTATTTAGATACTCTACTAAAGATAGATAGGTAGTAAAATATTTTATATAAAATGAAAAAGAAAAATAACAATGTACCAGAAGTAAATTTAAGGAATTGAAAAATCTAAAGATTTAATCTACAAACCAGAGACAATAAACATAAAAGAAATTTGACAAAACGAGATTACAGATTATAGATTATGTACCAATTCACTAGGACATATCAAATATATAAATTTACCAATTCACAAACTTATTATGTACTGCACATAAAAAACTTTGGCTACGCATCCTCAATATTCTACATCCTAAGTTTTTTTGTTCTAAGTTTTTCATTTTCTCTTTAATTTCTGTAATAGTTTAGGACTATTAATTGTGAAAGACTGCAAGAAGTATTCCGTTGCTGGTTGGTTATTGCTGTTGACTTGCTTGAATGTGGTTATCTGTTGGGTTAGTTATTAACTGATTACCGATTGTGCTGAAATTGATATATGATGCGAAATTTTTGTATCATTCTTAATAAACTTTTATGAATTAAGGTTCAAAGAATGCTTGTTTTGTGAGTTGTTGAAATTTTGGTTAAATGACATTCTTTTGAATTGGGTTATGATACTTTGGTGCATTAATTTTACATGTTTAATATCTATGCATGCCTCGTGTTTGCCAAATTACCTCAAACTTTTAGTTAAAATATTTTGGTCGATTCCTTAAGTTCAATGCTTGTTTTTCGCTTGTTATGACTATTTGCATTGACGTAAATGTGCTATGTTTCTAATTGACCAAAATTTTGTACACTTTTTAAATATTTGAGATATTTTGCTTAATAACATAAAATTAAGGAATTGATCCTGTGTAACTCTATTTGATTAACTTTGTTTATTGATTGTTAAAGCCTTAACATGTTATGTGCACTTTAATTGAACACTGTTCTTATTTGTTTCATTCACCAATTGCTTATTAAAGTATCTCTGTCCATATCTTGGATTTCAATTTGCAACTACCATAAAATTGGAATGACTAATTCTTGTTAGGCATGTGGTTGATATTTAGTTAAATTCTTTTGCTGCTAACAAATCATCAGAACATTGATTTGTTGTTGTCTTGTTCATTTAAATTGAAAAAGTATTTTGTATTAGTAACTAATTTATTATCTCTTTTTGCATCATTAGTTATGTCTAAAAATTGATATTTGATTTTTATTAATATGTTTGTGAAGAAGACATGCATTATAACCAGTCAACTAGTATCAGTATCAATGGATCAGTATCAAATGATCAGTAACAAAACTCAAAAGAACAGTTAACGACACAATCACCTCTTGGAATGTGACATTGACCAATGGAAGAGAAGTTAAATTATTGGAAGGTTCAAAGGCAGAGACTAAATAAGTTCAAAAACAAATAAGATGTTTCGAAAATTCTTTGACACTTGCCGTCAGAAATTTTTCTACGAGAACTGATTTATTTTGTTGACAATGATGGGATAAAGAAGCAACAATCTTCATGTACAAAAATTATGACATAGACTTAGAAGACACTTGGGCCGAAGCAAATTCGAAAGTCATTTAAAACAATTTTTAAAAGGGCTGTCAACTTTATATGAACGAGAGAATATGTATCATGGGGAATAAACTGCCTAAAAAAAAGGTATAATTTTGTGATATCTGACAACAGAGCCTTTGTTACAGAGAGAGAATGTTTTTTTGATGAAAGGACAAAAATAATATTATTTCTAGTGAGATGAATCGTCTATGCAATGTTTTATTACCTTCACGAGATCACGTTTTATTATCTTCATCGAATCTCGATTAACCTCCAACAGAACTCGACATATTCTTAAATTTTAAGAACATGTCAAGTTCTATTGGTGGTTGACCGAGATTCCATGATAGTAATAAAACATCATCCAATACAAGTAATAAATGTTGCATATATGATTTAACTCACCAAAAAAAATATTATTTTTTGTCCATTAAATCAAGACAAACATTCTCTCTATTCCTGTAATAAAGGAATCTATTTTCAAATATCACAATTATACATTTTTTGGCAGCCTATTCTCCGATGATACATATCCTTCTATTCATATAAAATTAATCGACCTTTTAAAAATTGTTTTAAATGAATCTTACATTGCATCCTTAGTGCCTTTTAAGTCCGTCAAAATTCTCTTACATGAAGATAGTTGTTTCCTTATCCCCATCATTCCATCAAAATAAATAAGTTATTGTAGAAAAAAATCTTAGTCAAAAAATTTTTGAAATATCCCATTTGTCTTTAAACTTGCTGCCTTCGAAAGCTCCAATAATATAACTATCCTTTTGTGTTCAGTTTTATTACTGATCAATTGATACAGACCTATTGATACTGATCCTAATTGACTTATCATAGTTAAATAAAAATATAAAATTACAAAAATAAAATTAAAATTAAAAATTATAATATATGTCTTCACAAACATACTAATAAAAATCAAGTATTAATTCTTGGACATGACTAATGATGCAAAAAGAGATAATAGATTAGTTATTAATACAAAATACTTTCTCAATATAAATGAACAAGACAGCAAAAAATTCAAAATTCAATGATGATAATCAGTCACAAATTAAACACTTGATATTTTTTAACAACAAAAAAATTTAACTAAATATCATTTTTAATCGTATGCTTAATAAGAACCAGTCATTCCAATTACATTGTAGTTACAACATGCAAATTGGAGTCCAATATATGCATAGAGACACATTCATAAGAAATTGGTGAATGAAACAAACATGAACAATGTTCAATTAAAGTGTACATAGCATGTTCAAACACCAAAAAGCTTTCACAACCAATAAACAAAATTAATCAAATGGTGTTACATAGAACCAAGTTCTTTAATCTTGTATTATTGGGCAAAATACCTCAAACATTCAAAAAGTGTCCAAAGAAAATTTGGTCAATTAAAAACATAGTATGTTCACGTCAAGAAAATGATCAAAATTTTTAATCAAAAGCTTCTGAGATAATTTGGCAAACACTAAGCATAGATACATATTAAACATGTAAAATCAATGCACTAAGTAAATCCAATTCAAAAAAATACCATTCAACCAAAATTCTAACTTCTCACAAAACAAGCATTCTTTGAACCTAAATTCATACATATTTATTAAAAATGATGCAAAAATTCAGCAGCTATATCTATTTCAGCACAACAAACAGAAAACTAAGTCTAAGTTCTAGATGAAAAAACCTTGAATGTAGAACATTGAGGATGTGTATGTGCAGTACATAATTTGTGGATTAGCAAATTTCTATATTTGATATGCCCTAGTGAATGAAATTCCTTAGGCTGAATCTTCCTTCAGCCTTTTTCTCAATTTTTTTAATGTTTATTGTCACCTTAGATTTTTCAATTTTTTTAATGTTTATTGTCACATTAGATTTTTCGATTCCTTAGGTTTACTTCTAGTATATTATCTTTTTTTTTCTATATGCTATATAAAATATTTTGCTAACTAGCTATCTTTAGTAAAGTGTCTAAATGAAAAAATCGGGGGATGATTAGGTTTTAATAACAATCTTGATCCCCTAGCTCACAATTTTCCTCAATCTCCGACCTCCAACCTAAATAATGGACTTCACAAAAAACATTAACGAACTCCAACCTAAATAATGGACTTCACAAAAAACATTAACGAACTCGTTGTCCACTACCAACTTGGACCTCAAAATAGGCGAATTTACCCCACTCTAAATGATGAAAGTTTTGTTTTAAAGTATGTCCAAACCCAGATCCATAAGTTTCTTGGATCCATCCTTTGCCCTCAATAATTCCGGTTGGGTATCTCTTAGGATCCTTCAAAGGGGGAAAATGACACAAATACCATGAGCAAGTTTTGGATTATACATGTATAATTGCTAATTAGAAAATATCACAATTTCAGTAAAATAAACCACTTTTCATGTATTTGCGTACAGTTTCAGTCCAAAGCTTTAAAAAATATGCTTTTAACTAGCTTCTTAGTACAATCAGTTTTTAATATGTAAAATTAGAAATACAAAAGTTGTAAAATCCTTAACCTTATATTTTAACTAACACTAAGATTAAGTAGCCCAGCTAGTATACAAAATATACTTAGATTATAGATAAGAATACAATCAAGATTAGAGAGCATTTGTGAACTAAGAACCATATGAAGCGGTTGTATTTATACTTAATTTGACAATTCCTATCTGTAATTTTCTTGTTTACATTTTAAAACTAAACTAGTCCATTCTGCTTCTTTATGTATACTATTATGCAGATAAAAATTTATGAGAGCTATTGTGGTGCCCTGTCAACGTATGGAAGGAAATACACGAGGGCCATTGCTAACATATGCAATGTTGCCGTTTCTCAAGAGAAAATGGTTCTAGCATCTTCTCTAGCTTGCCCCTAGGGGAATTATAGGGTTCTTCATAATAAATTTCTCACTTGTTATTAACAATGTAATAATGAATATGTTTATGAACTAAATAATGGAGCTTACACAAACTATGTAATGAGACCAGTGGCTAGATTTTCCTAATAGTTCCCTTACTTAGTCTCGTTTATGCCTTGTTCTAAAAACTCTTTCTGTTATTGCTATATGCCCCTAATAGAAGGAAGTTATTTGCTTCCTTTCATATTGCCTTTTTGTTAGAGTTTCATTTTCATCATTTAATCTAATCAAAAGTGAACCACAAAATCATTTGACAAAATGAAATAGCACTTCAACTGCTCGTCATCTTCAGGATTCCACTTTACCCTCCAAGTTTTATAATGTGTTCTGTATTCTGAAATTAATTAATTGTTAAAACTTAGGTCAAAATCAGTTAACAACTCTTGATACAAACTGCAAATCATTGGTTCCAATCCAATTCCAACTAACTTTCATGTGAACAATACATTAAAATTAATCCCATAAATAAATAAATCTGAGCCAAATAACCAATAATCTCAGTAAATTAAAATCACAACACACAAAACAGCACCACAGCAGAAACCACAACTGATCAATAATCAAATATTCGCTCAACAAAAATTAAAAACACAATAACAGACCTTCGAAAGACAGAAACAGAGCACAAAAAACAAAAAAAAAAACGAAGAACAGGTGAAAAACAAGTGAGCACTGAGCTACTGACCTTCGAAGACGACGCCGACAGACCGTTGATTCGAAGACCAGACCACAACCACACCATTGGTGAATGAGAAGACGGGTTGGAGACTTGGAGCAACACGACCAGACGAGGACGGAAGCTCCTCAGCGCGACGGAAGACGGCGGAAGCGCAGCTGAGCAGACGAAGATGATGGACGCCGAGCTCGAGGAAGCAGCTGCGATCGGTGACAGCGAACACGGGTTGGAGACTTGGATCACGAGGGAAGCTGGATGGAGGGACGGACGGACGGACGGCTAACTTTGAGTGCGACGGATGGCGGCATTATGCCACTCCTGGCGGCGGTGGTGTAGGCTAGGGTTTTTTTGGGCTCTCAGTTTCTTTGACGGAACTTTCCCAAAGGGTTTTATCTAATGGAATTGTCTAAAGTATTTACAACATGGTCCCAACTCATTTTATTGTATTTGCTTATGAGTAAGAAGAGTAATTATATTTGTGAAACAGCCCCAAACACTTCAAAACTAATTTAATCACTCTTAACTAACCCCAAATTCATAACATCCAAAATGCCAAAACGAAAAACTAATTTAAACTCTTAACTAATAAGAGTTTAATTAATGAAATCAACCAATTAGAAGTCTTTATGCCAATAACGAGTAAATTCTCATAATAGTCCCTAAGATTCGCGTGAATACTTAATATAGTCCTCAAAATTCCGATTTTCTCATTGTAGTCCTCCAGATAGAGCTTCGAGTACTCATAATGGTCCCGGGGCATATTTCTAATAATGAGTTATCACCGGAGCGCTGACGTGGCCACATGTTGCCACGCTGGAGGGTTCCAACAGCTAGCTGAGCTGGCTCATTTCTAATTTATACCCATGTTGGTCCCTCCTACTATATTTAACCCTAAATCCCTAAATTTTCATTAATTTTATCTCTTCTTCTTGTTCATTGCTCTCTTCTCATTCTTTGGCTCTTGCTCATTTCTTTTTCTCACCTTCCAACATGCAGAAAATATGTATTAGGCATTTACAATGTAATATCTATTTGTCTTCTCAGAGTAGTTTAGATCATCGATGAATGATATTATTATTAACAACAACAATGACATGAATAACAATTTAGTAACAGTGTTATATATAAAGAGAAATGTTATTAACAAGGAGAAAATAATATCGCAATAGGCCTCGAGTCCTCAATAAAAAAGAAAAGCATAGCTCAACAATATTAGAAATATCCAAAAACAAATAAAATCAGTTGACAAAGGTTTTTTACCCTAAAGATGGAATCTTAGAATGCAATTGAGCATGTCATATCAATAAGGCCAAAGGTTATTGATAGTGACATGTGAATATTCAATTCTTTCTCCCTATCTTAATTATAATAAATAAATAAATAAATTCTATATGTTCTCAGATTTATTCAGTATACCAATTCTGAATTGCTTTTAGTAAAAAAGAAAGGGAAGCGAGAAAGATTCACAAATTTATTGTATGGTAATAAAATTACTTCGTTTGAAGAACGAAAAATTCGAACCTTTAAAGGAGTAAAAGTAGGGTACATAGCACTCAAATTTTACTATGATTACCTCGTCTTCTTCGCTTCTTAACCTGCCGGCTAATTGAGCAAATAAATGTTGGATCCTGGGGAGCTTTCTTATCATTTTCTTTGGCTTGATTACAACCTTTTCACACACTCCCGGTTGAAAAAAACAACCAGATGAAAGTTTTATCCTTATCATAATCATAACCATGGAAGGTCTAACATAACTAAGAGAAGATAGAAAAGGTAATATGGTAAATTAAACTGCATATTGAGTTCAACATTACACAAAAACAAAATACAGCCATTGTCAATGACAATTTGTTTTGTATTTACTCAGCGAATGCTAATGCGCTCGAAAGAAAGTAAGGAGTGTAGCCCTCTTTAAACTCCATAAATCTTAAATCCTAAAACCTAAATTATGAACTCAATATCATCCTTTGGACTGTAAATATGTGAAGAAACTTATACAACAAATTGGGAGAGCTAAACACAATGAAAATAGTGGTAACCACATGCATCAAGGAATATAAGTTAACCTTGTAAGCAAGTCAAGTTCTATTTGACGATCCAGTGCCATCGACACTCCTCTAGCTCGAGTTCCAGCCAAAGCCTCACTAGTAATGTGGAGCCATTTTCTGTGAAATAATTGCTCTGGCTATTCATCAAGTTCACACAAATTAAAATGGCAACAGAGCAGAAGAATTCATCATTGTTGACATTCACCGAATATTTCTTAAACATGTTATCCATTGAATGACTCTTAAATTAAGAAAACTAACTTACAAGATGCTTTGTCAAATGTGCTAAGTCCAACACCAATTGCAAAGACAGGAAGATCCTGGAATTGATCACAAAGAAAGAGAGAGGAAAAAAAGAAACAAAGATAAGACAATTATATATAGCATAACTTGCACATGTTGACAATAAAATACATTCAAAAGTGACCGAGATGACATGGGATACCAACAAAAAAAAAAGATTGTTTCAGAATGAGCACCTCTCTTGAGTAACCTAACAATCATATTAGTTGTGACTCGCGAATTGATTTGTATAAATCAGGCAGGACTATTGGTTTCTGAAAATGAAACATCATCGAGAATAATAACCAAGTAAAAATTCATAGCCATTTGTTAAAAAATAATCCTTCAAGCATTGATTAAATCCCTTTCCTACTAAATCAATACAAATTATAAATCTCACCAAAAAGCATGCAGGAGAATAGCAGCACTAATTAGTTAACAATGGCCACACTAGACACAATCCACCGAAAAGGAACTAATAGAGAATAATTTACACAGCCACACAGTATATAATGAATAATTCAAAATGTTAAAATCAGGTCAGAATAAGTATCTAGAAATAATAGATAAAAAAAGATTAAAAAAATAGATTACCTGAAAGGTTTTCTGCAATGGCTCCTCAACTAAGCATAATTACAAAAAGAGAAAAAAAGCAATTTTTTAACATGAGCATATAAAAAGGGGGAAAAGGTGAGACCCAGATGAGAAAAAAGAGCAAGGATTAAGAGAGAGATGAAAAAGGTGAGACCTTGATCTATGAGAGATTTGAGGTTGTTGAGGGTATCCTGGAAACATCCCCCATTCTTAGAAAAATGAGAAAACTTCAACCACACTAACAACTTGCATATCATGAAGATCCAACACTATATTGAAAACCTAAGATAAAAAGAAAATGTTACTTTGAGTCTGATCACAAAGTCGAAACCTCGTGCTTCTGGTAGAGGAGGGAAAGAACGAAAAGAGTTTTTAGTTAGATTACTTCTTCTCTCAACTTTTTCAACCCAGCAAATAGAATCTTACGGTAGCACCATTGATGAAGAGATGAAGATGAAATGAGAGGGTAGAAGAAGAAGTGACGAAGATGAAGTGTTTGTATTGGAGACAACTGCTTTTCTAAGTAACATCTAAACGGCATCGTTATTTGTACTCAAGGGCGCCAAACCAAAACGACGACGTTTTGGAGCCCTCCAGCATGGCAAAATATGGCCACGTCAGTGCTCTGGTGATGACTCATCACCAAAAATATGTCCAGGGACCATTATGAGTACTAGCTCTATCTGGAGGACTACAATGGGAAAATCGGGATCTTGAGGATTACATTAAGTATTTATGCGAATCTCATGGACTACTATGGGGATTTACTCTGCCAATAACATTTCAATTAAGGCATAATTTTGACTTTTGGGTATATTAAACATAATGCTTCCATTCATCGTAGCCACCCGCGTGAAGGGAACAATCTGCCGCACTTGATCGCGGGCTTAGCCACCAAAATTAGCTCCCCTCAATTAGACTGTGAAATCGTCTAATTCAATTGCCAAGAAAAGTAGCATTAAATGCCCCCAGAGAGAACGGGACGCTTGCGCAAGATGGAAGATCTTCAGGTTCACCCCGAGCAAGGTGGGTATTGTTGCTACCACCTCGAACTCCAGTGCGGCGATAGCATGGGATACCCACAGCAGTGGAGAGTTAGGAGACAACAAGAGGCTCTTGGTTTAGAACGGACATAAGGGGCGAAGGGACGTCCTCAACTTTTTTTTTTTTGAAAGAAAACAAGCTCAACACACTGAGTGGAGCGTACAAGAGACATAACATGGGTTTTAGTAACATCTATGTCATCTTCGGCATAGTCATCAACAATATGGATTACTGTGATACCATTTTTTAGAGCAACAAAATGACCTAGCAACACAGTCCACTGCATCTATTGACTTATTCTGAAAAATAAACTCGTTTCTACACAATCAGATAATCCATATAACGGAGAAGAATCCACTAACCATGTTTTCCGTGCATCTTTTCTCAAGAGCATCATCCTCCAACTCTCAAAGTGCTCCTTTATGGATCCTGAGATGCTCTATGCACGACCCACGTAACTAAAACATGCGCACCATACTTGTCAAGTGTACTCACACGTAAGAAACAAATGTTGTACAGTTTCAGTATCTTTGTTGCACATAATACAGACATTATCACTTCGTTCAATGATGCTCAGACCGCTTAGTCGATCCTTAATATTAACTCGAATTACGAGCACAAACCAAGTAAATAGCTCTACTCGAGGAGGCACTAGGCCTTTTCAGATTCCATTTGTGAACTTATAGCTCAGGATATCTTCTGTTACAGTTTGTACCTGCAAAACCTGCACAAATGAGTTAGTAGTATAAACGCTTTCCTTGTCAAATTTCCACACCACTCTATCTTGTTCTCCTTCTATCAATCTCACAGCTTGCAAGATATCAAGGAGTTGGTTCAAACTGTCAATCTCCCATTGGCAGAGTTCCCTCCTCCACTGAAAATTTCATATCCACTCTATCCCATCCTAAAACTCACAGTCCCCGATCACGAATCCTTTGTTATTTGAAATCAAGTAGAGTCTCGGAAAGGAGTCTTTCAACTTCCCCGGCTGTAACCATGTATCTTCCCAAAACCTAGTTGATCTGCCATTATCTACTTCCATAGCTAGACTGTCAATCATCTTTTGTCTGACATGTTGCTCCTTTATTTGCAATTGACAAATATCTCTCCATGGGCCTCCTTTTGTCGCATAGCTTGGGTAGACAATAACTAACCTGGATTCAGATTATTGCAGGAGCACACAACCTTCTTCTACAAAGGACAATCCTCCTTAGAGAATCTCTACCACCACTTAAAGAGTAAAGTGGTATTACAGATCATCGCATCTCCCACACCTATCCCTCCTAGTTTCTTCGGTGCTTGTATCAACTCCCACTTTACAAGAGCCATCTCAAGACGTCCATTATTCTTCCCCTAAAAGAACCTCCTTTGCAATGAAATTATTTTTTTCGCCACCATAGCTGGCATTTTATACATACTCAAATTGTAAGTAGTAGGGCTGCACATGGATCGATTAATATCCGCAGATCCGTGATAATTATCCGCATCTGATCCAAATTTCGCGGATATTATCCGATCCGCAGAGTCATCGGATCGGATCGTGATTTTGGCAGTGATACCCGCAGATCCGCACAGATCAGCACATCATATAAATAGATAATGTTATGTTATTGTGACCTAACCCTAAATCCCTCCTTACGGCGCTCCTCACCTCTTTCACTCTCTGGACTCTGGACTCTCCTCTCAATCTCAGATCCTCACTCACTCACTCAGACTCTCAAACTCTGGCTCTCCTTCTCCTCTTTGATCGGCTCTACCTTGCTCTATCACCAGTGTTCGTTGTCCATCACCGTCTCCTAAGGTCATCATTTATTGTTCTTCCAGGCTCCAGCTGCACGGTCGTCGCCTCCTCCATCAACGCGGTGGACGGCGGTCGCGTCGTTCTCCATACGCGTTCTTCACTGGTGCAGCGCTCACAGTCGGTGATCTCCTCCAGTAGTGCGGTCACCTCCTCCAGCGCTCACGGTCGCATTCATCATTTCTTGTTCTCTCCAAGCAGCTTCGTGAATCTGTCAGAGTTAGACCAGCCGTCCTTCTTCTCCATTGTTTTTGCTCTCAGCTCTTCAACTGATCAGGTATTATGGGTAAATTAATTTTATTTTTAAATTAAATTATTTGTACATAAATGCTTATTATTAAGTACTTGAATCATTGTGTTATACTGTTATTATGTAATAAAATCTGTAAATTTGAATGGTTTATTCAACTATGAATAAATATGGCACTGAGGGTTTATATGGTTTAAAGGATTAATTGTTTGAAAATTAAGATGGTTTATTTAATTGAAGTCATATGACACTGAGGGTCTGTTGTTTGTAAACTGATATAGTGTTATGGCTTATTTAACTGTAGGATTGTGTTGAAAAATTAGAATGGCTGATAAACAAGCGCTTACAACCAATGCAAGTGGGTCTGAAGTTGGGAGCATTCCTACTCCACCTAGTGTCACTGGATCTACACCAGAAAAATCAACAAGGGGAGGAGAAACAAATACCAATCCAGCTTCAAGTGATGCTCCTTCTTTGGCGATAGCAGCACAATCTGGCCAGTCAAGTAAAAGAAAGTCTACTAAACCCCCTTCTATTGTTTGGGATCACTTCAAAAAAAAAATGATGAGAAAACTAAGGCTCAATGTAAGCATTGTTTGAAATGGTTACAAAGTCATAGTCGTAGGGATGGGACCTCTAACCTAAAAAAATACATTGGAACTTGTGCGAGGAACCCGAAAAATTATGTTGATAAAAAATAGAAAACTTTTGTGTTCACAAATTCTAATTTAGAGGAACCACCAACATTAAAAGGTAGTAGACTTTAATCAAGATCGGTGCAGGCTTGCACTTTGTAAGATGGTGATAATTGATGAGCTTCCATTTAGGTTTGTGGAAAATACTGGTTTTATGGGATTTTGTGGTGAAATGCAACCTCAATTTAAGATTTCGAGTCGTATGACAGTTGCTAGGGATTATATGTAGTTGTATGTAGAGGAAAAAACCAAACTTAAGTCCCTTTTGGAGTTGAATCATCAGATGGTTTCTTTAACTACTGATACTTGGATGTCTGTTCAAAACATGAACTATATGTGTGTAACAGCTCATTATATTGATGATGGGTAGGCATTGAATAAGAAGATCATGTCTTTTAATTTGATTGCTGATCATACTGGTGTTACCATAGGAAAAGCTCTAGAGAAATGTTTAAAAGATTGGGATATTCGAAAACTTTGTACTGTAACTGTGGATAATGCTAGTGCAAACTTTGTTGCTGTAAATACTTTGGTTAAAATCATGCGAGAATGGAATGGTTGTACTATGTTGGGTGGGGAATTCGTTCATTTGAGATGTGCTGCCCATATTTTAAATTTGATTGTTTGTGATGGTTTGAAAGATCTACAGTCATCTATTGCTAGGATTGGAACTTCTTGTAAGTTTGTGAAGTCACCTCCTTAGGTTAGCAACCTTTAGGAGGTGTGCACATGAGGAAAACATTACAAGTCGACAAATGATTATTCTTGATGTGCCGACGAGGTTAAATTCTACTTATATGATGTTGGAAGTGGCCGAAAAATTTGAAAAGGCATTTGCTCGTCTTGCTAGGAAAGATGCTCATTTTGAAAGATACCTTGAAGATGATGGGGGGCCTCCTAGTGATGAGGATTGGAGTAGAGCTCGTATCTTTATACGTTTTTTACAAATTTTCTATCATGCAACGCTTTCATTCTCTAGTTCTTTGAATGTCACTTCAAATACTTTTTTCCATGTATTGTGTAAGATTTTATGCACTTTGAATAAATAGATTATGAGTGATGATTTAGTGTTAAATGGAATGGCAACAACGATGATAATTATTGGGATGATTCTTATCATTCTTATACTTCTACTCCTTTGACTTCAGTGAACAAGCCATCTCTGAACTATCTATTACTTGTTGCTATTTTTCTTGATCCGCGGTATAAATTGGAATATATTCAGTTTACTTTGTCTGACATGTATGGTAAAGGTGAGAAATCTTCAAGGATCTTTAGAAAATTGAAGGATATCATTGCTAAATTGTTTGAGCAATATAGCATATGAAATCCTCCGCGACCCCCTGAAGACACTCATAATGCTAGCATTTCTTCGGATACTACACCAAATCCTAGTGTAGAGATGAGTGAGAATGATAGTATTACGATTGAAGATCCTATGAGCAAGTGGAAGCAAACTCAAAGGATAAAATTAAGTGAGTTGAAGAAAAATGAAATGGATAGGTATTTAGAAGATAAAGTGGCGGAAGATTTTAGTGGATTTGATATATTGAGGTGGTGGAGAGGAAAGACTTTGAGGTATCGTGTTCTCTCTTGCATGGCTAGAGATATATTAGCCATTCCTGTTTCTACTGTGGCGTCTGAGTCAATTTTTAGCACGGGAGGTAGTGTCCTTGACCCTTATCGCAGTTGTTTGAGTCCCACCACTATAGAGGCGTTAATTTGCACTCAAAATTGGTTAAAGCCTGCTAAGATATTGGTTGAGCTTGATGAAGGAGATGCCGCTGTTGATTCAGGTATATAATGAATTAGTTCATTTGTATTTTATTAATTATTATTCATTTTTTGTCTTTCATTTTAGAGCATTGACATACCATGACATATTTTGTTATTGTTGAATTGAATAGAATTTTCTAGAGTTACTAGTGTCGGAGATCCTAAAGTTTAAAGTAGAATGCAATCTCATCAACCATCTTAGGTATTCAATGGTACTTGTATTGTATTGGTACATAATAATTTATTATTCTAACATGTTTTACTAATTTTTCTCACTTGTTATTTCTTAATAGGAATGAATGCTTGCTGATATAGTGTCAATTGGAAGACTGGAAGAGATGTGTCAATTGGAACTTGTTGAGTTGCTATTTTAGTGTTTTTAGTATGCTGGGATTGCTGTTTTAGTATGATTTAGTGTGCTGAATTGTTGAGTTGCTGTTTTAGTATGTTAAATTACTGATTTAATGTGTTGTTTCACCAAGTGTTGTCATAAATTTTATGATATTTTATTTTTAATTTTTAATTGCTGAGTTGCTGTTTTATTTTTAATTTTTAATTTTATGATATTTATGGACATTTTTTTCAAAAACAGAAAAAAACAGGGCCTTAAAACAAATCTTTTATTACACGGATATATCCGATATCCGATTTCCGATCCGATCCGCAAATATGCGGATCGGATCTGACCTAAAAAAATACAGATATGGTATCTGATCCGATCTAATGGGAGCAGTGCGGATCGGATAGAATTTTAGCCTATATCCGATCCGATCCGATCTGTGTGCAGCCCTAGTAAGTAGGTAGACTATTAATCACTGACTTGATTAGGACCAACTTTTCTGCTTTACTGAGCAGCTTTGCTTTTCACAGACTAAGTTTCTCCTCTACCTTATCTATTACAGGCTTCCATATTTTAACTAGCCTCGGATTTGCTCCTAACTCAATACCTAAGTACTTCACTGGTAGTCTCACTGCATGGCATCTTAATAATTGGCACATTTAACCCACCCACTGCTGGCTACAATTCACCGGTATCAAACTGGACTTATCAAAGTTAATACTCAACCCGGACATGACTTTAAAGCACCTCAAAAGTCTCTTGTAATTTCTGACTGTCTCCTCCTCCGGCGGACAGAACAATATAGTGTCATTAGCAAATTGTAGGTGTGATAACTCTATATTATCCCTACCAACTAAAAGAGGTGCAATTCTCCTATTCCTCACCGCCTCCCCAATCATCCTGTTTAGTACATCTACACGTCCCCAACTTTTTAAAAAAAATTATTTAGTATTTAATTTAGTATAAATAAAAGTCTAGTCTAATTTAAATATTAATAATTTTTAATATCTAAAAAGTAAGTAATAATATTAAAAAATTAGAAAAGATATTATAACTAATATTTTTTAAATAATTAAAAATATTTAAATTTCATAAAGTGAATTCTTTTTCTTTTTGTGACCATCTTTTCTGATTCATTTGGTATTAATTTTCTTTGTTTCAACAGTTACAACTAAGAGATCTTTTTCAACTATGAATATTATGAAAAATAACTTAAAAACAAAATAAAAGATAAACTTTTTGCTAATTGTCTTTTAATTATATTAAAAAGAAAATTGTTGAAAATTTAACATAAATTCTATTATCGATTAATTTTATGATACGAAAAATTGACCACTTCGTTAGTAAAAAGTATACACATATTTTTTGTACTTTAAAATATGTTCTCTATTGATATATTTTTATAATACATCTTATATTATATAATTTTTTTATATAATTTTTAGTATTATATGTATTATTGACCCCATAATAATATTTCTGGATTCGTCCATCCCTGCCTGGTTCCTTCTCTTCCTGTAGATAAATAAGTCAGCAACAATGCCATTAAAGTATTCAACCTGAAACAGAGCATTAGCATCCTCCGATGAAGCAAGTGCAGAGTTGCTGTTTGTGTTGTGCAATTATGTTTTAATTGTTTTTAGAATGTGATTAAATTGGTATTAAAATGTTTGGATTGTTTTATACATATTAAGAATCTTGTTGCTCAATAATTAATACTCACGAGTAAATACACCATAATAAACTAGATTATATTATAAATACTGAAAGTAGTTCCATCGAAAGAACCTCTTTTTGAGAACTCCATCAAATACTTTGCCAAGAAAGAAAGTGGGGATAAGGGCTCTTGGGGGAGGAAAGAAACGAAGGAGCTTCATTTTGTATAAACCGGCTTGGTTTAGGTTTGCCCTGATTAATTGATTTCTGATCAATTCAATGGTTTTTTTTGTGGTTTTTAATGAAGTGATTTTTCAATATGAATCGAACCACAAATTTTCACGGTTTTTAGTCAGATCGACTTAATAACTTAATTCGGTCCGATTTTTAAAACTATGGTTCGCACTTAATTTGGTGTTGTAAAGTGAGTAATGGCGCTTACGCACGCAGGGTGTGTACGCATGGTACGTGTGATGCGGACTGTAACACCCTACCACACAAAATCTTATGCTTAAGTCATAAGACAGAAGTGGTGAGGTATTACGACCTCTAAAAGTAAAATTATATATTTAATATAATTTGAAACAGTTTATAACTAGGAGTCTTTGAAAAAAAGTCAAAACAAAAGTGGTAAAACAAAAAGCACAATAGTCACGAAGCGACAACGTAACGAAGTAAGATAAGAGAGTTTCAAGATATAGATAACAAGACTCTTGACCTGGCTCGCGAAGTTAAAACCGGACAGAGCATATAAACATATATACATATATACATGAGATACCAAAATGACCCAAAGCAGAAAAAGAACAACCTGTTTCTCCAAGTCAATCTCTAAGAGGGACAAAAATAAAATACAATATGGAGAATCTATACACACATATAAATATAAACAAAATACGCCCTTGAGTCCCAAGAGTTCTTCGCTTCGTCAGAGTCTCCAGAATATAGAGTGGCACTTCTCAACTTGCATATGAAAATTATTAATCTTGTATGGAATGAGAACCAAGGGTCCTTAGTATGGTTAAGGTGCCTACATATATAATAAATAAGTCCCCGAAAAAGCCAAAGGTAATCCTAGAATGCTGTCACTCATATTATAAAACTTAAGAATTAAAACTGAAACCATAAATAAGGGTGGTTTTCTAGGATTCCTAAACTTAACCAAATACTATCCAAAACTCTCAATTCTCCGTCTTTCCTCCAATCCTCCTACTCCGGTGAAACCACAGACAAACAAGCAGAAAAGTCAAGTACATACAAAAAGCACATATAACAAGTAGGCAGTTAGCAATTAACATGAATAAACAATTAAACAAGCCAAGATAATGCACAAACAAGCAAATCAAACATATGCACATGATACATACATGTCCTACGGCTGATGAGTCTCATCTGTCGGTTATATAGCCAACCCGACGTGTCCAGTAGCTAACCCGGGCACAGTCTCTCTATTGCGCCTTAATAACGTTAGAGAGAATCCGTGCCCTGTCACCATTAGAGGATATCTGTGCCCTATCACCCTTACAACCAGAGAAAAAAAAATACAAGCATACCATATTCATTCATTAATCACATATGCATCTCTGGCATACTCGCCACATTTTCACGCTTCCTCAATCAAGCATAATCAGTTAATCATCAATCATGTTTCAGTAATAATTCTTCTTTCATTTTCACTCACATTCATTCATTCACTCAATCATTCATTTTTTTTTCAATTTTCTTCATCTCCAAATTATCACTCCTCCTTACCTTCTTCTCACCACTTAATATACAACTAAGGTTTGAGAGTAAAAGAGTGAAAATATAAGATTAGAGGTTCAAAATAATCTTTTAAAATACAAAACTCACTTTGCTAAAAACTGGGGTCACACGTAGGCGTGGGCCACACGTACGCGTGGGAGTGCAGTACTGAAAGATCACGCGCACGCGTGGGTGTATAATTTTTTACCCTGCTTGCGTATGCGAGATACCAAACCCGAATAGGTTGGTCGCGTCGCATACAGTGGTCGCATACGCAAGTTATGTAGAATAGCAAAAATGATGAATGCTGCAAAATTTTCAGCTTTGCACTCCAAACTTTCGACGTGCATAGCTTTTTCGTTTTAAAATATTTTTCATCCATTCTTTAAATGACATATACTTCACGGATCCAATTTTCATATGAAATAAGTTTGAAAGAATTTAGGGGTCCGGAAGCTGAGTTATGGCTCGCCGAAGTTCGGCCAAAAATAATATTTTAACAAAGTTTACCAAACCTCTATTTTCACCAATCTCATGACTCAATACCAAAACTCTAAGCTTTTTTACAACATCTAAACATATCAATTAACATTTCAATGTTCAATTCATTCCACAGTACACTAATACACAACTCTAATAAGCATAGCATCTTCAACTCACAATTAATCAAATTCAACCTATATCTCATATTCAATTCACAATCATATACTCAACTATCATCATCATGGTTCATCATTATCAACAATTCACAAATTTCCATATCATCAACCCGTTTCCGAATCAACAATACAATTCAACAAATACCACAACATCTATAACACAAGACCTCATTATCATCAATCATTATTACACATTATAACAAGTTCAACCTTTTACTAAAGCCACTGACATTTATCAATCTCACCATGTTCAAATTATCCTAAGTCGTCTAACTTAAGTTTTCACGACACCGTACATATTATATACGAGACACTAAAACCATACCTTGGCCGATTTCCATGTATAACTCAAGACAACTCCACAAGGCAAGCTCACAAGCCTTCCACACCATAATTCAGCTTCCCAAGCTTTCAATCAAGCCTCTAATGTTTTCAATCTTGCTTTATATCACATATATACATATACCTAACATAATGATCACATATATGTACCCAAATTTAATTCCCAACACACTAAATCAAAGAATTGACTAGGATTAATGATCCTCATCTTGTATATGCATTAATCAGACAAAAGTCCGCTAATTTTCAAGTTAACTTGACCCTAAACATCAAATTAACCAAAGATCTCAACACCTACAACACACAATTTTCAAAATTGGAAAAGAGAGAATTGGGATTGAGAATGTGACTTCCATACCAAATTTCTTACCAGGCTTTGTAGAGCTCGACGGTGCGGTTACGTGGCCACAAACCGTGCAACGATCGGAGCTTAAAGTTGGAAGATAAGTGAAATCTAGTAGAGGGTTAGGTTATTTTCTCAATTTATTTCCTCCCCGAACTTGCTTCAGCGTTCTTGCTGAATGGGGAAGGAAGAAATGGCTTTATTTAAGTGGGTGTGACTTGTGGGTTGGGCCTTGGACCCAATACAGGTTCGGTTTGGTCCGTTCGACCCAATTTTGGATCAAATCTTTTAAAATTAGTGTCAAAATTCTTATTTTAATTAGTTCTACCTCACTAAATCATAAAATTCTATTTTCTAATTTATTTTATTAATAATTAATTTATTAACTAATTATTCACTAATTACTCAGAGTTTACACGTACACATCATAAGCGTATATGCGCAAAATCTAGGTCTGTGTTAAATCCTTAATTTTAAGAAATTAGAATAGTGCATACGCATGATATGCAGAAATGATACATACGCATCCAGTGAGAAATGTAAAATTTTTTTAAAGTAGGAGCAAAATAATATAGTAAATAATAAAAAATATTCATTAATATATTTAGATATTCAAATATTAGAATATATTAGTTAGTCAAATTTATAATAAATAAATGTAATTAACACATCTAAAAGTATATTAATTTAAAACTATATTTTTTATTTCAATGTTTTGGTAATATTGCATGAGTAGTACATTTATTATTAATATTAGTACTTAGTCAACCATCTAATATTCGTCAAATTATATTTTTATTGATTATTTTTTATAAGATACAAAAAGAATAATAACTCAATAGCTAAAAAATCTATAAAGAGTATAACTTGAATGAACTAATTTAAAATTTTCACTATTTTTTATTTTGGTGTCTAATTTTTCACTAAAATTATGTGAGAAATAGACAAAAAACTTGTGAAAAAATAAAATTTCAAATCAAACCATCACAATTCTCGTCATATGTAGGTATAGATAAAATAATATCTTTTTTTTTCTCCTATCAAGAAAAGATTCAATTAACTTTTTGGTATTTAATTGTAAAGTTAACATTTTATAATATTATGGTATAAAAATTCGACGAAAATAATATTAAATGTATAAACAAAATTAAATTAAACAAAACTCAAAAAAGTAAATAAATTGACAAAGCCCGGCCGTTTGGACTCCACCTCAGGCCATAACCTAGAGATGAGACTCTATGGCAACATCATTCATACTGATAAAGTTGTGGGAAAGGATGTACTTCTCACTCCAAGATAGGGCATTAAAGCCCTACTCATATATCCCCGAGCTCAAAGTCTTGCGTTTCTTGGGGACCGGCTCGGGATTGGAACGCGGAGGATAGGCTACTTGTTTATCCGAGGTAGAAAGAGGAGGAGTCGACTGAGGACATAGGTCGGGCGTGATCTTTAGGGAAGTAGAGGCACCCGAGTCAGACCAAGAAGGCAAGGCTGCTTCCCCGGTCTCTTGCAGTTGAAGGTTGTGAGCGACAACGTTCTATCTCATAGTCCGTAGTATTTTCATTGCAGCCGACTGAGGAGCCATCTTTTCTGTACGACATCACAAGCAAAACAAAGTTAGACATGAAACACAAATCAACAACACCTTTAAAAATGGAAAGAAGACTACCTAGTTCAGATTGAAGTTGGTTGGAATTCCCTAAAATTCTCTTGGTATTCAGATAAGGAGCTCGGCCCAACATTCCTAGCATAGATCGACTATACTCTCCTCGAGCTCATTTAAATCTACATTGTACTTGACTATTACAGGTTTTTCCTCCCAATATAAAGAAAAAATAGGTTCATCACCCTCATCAAGGAAGAAAGGTTGGACATTCTCAACAGCCCGGATTTTGAAAAAGTAATTTTTAAAGTTATGGAAAGACTCATCATTAATAGAAAAAATCTTTCTCCTTTAGAAAGCTCGGAAGGAGACCCAACCTTGTTTTTTAGAGCTAAAAAGCTTGGTAAGGACAAAAAGATAGAAAAAGACCTTAAGATTGTGTTTGGTTATTGTCTTCAAAAAATAGAGACATAGACACAAAGACACGAAGATAGATGAACACAGGTAGACACAAAATTTTTAACATGTTTGATGATGATAGTCATAATACCCAAGACACGTTTTATCTAATTAAAGTCAAATTTACTCCCAAATCAGAACAACTTTAACACCACCACCACTATCATCACTAATTTCTACCACCACTATCATTACTACTTATCTTTCAATCTTATTTCAAATAAATAAAATTAACAACTCTAATTTAAATATCACTTAAACAATTCAAATTAAGAAACAAAAGAAACTAAAAGAAAGGCAGAAACAGATCTAAAATTAGGGGAGGTGAGGGTTTGTTGACGTATCGAAAAAGAAACAAATGATGGGAAAAATGATAGTGATGGCGAAGGGCGATGCGGAGGCAAATGACAGTGTTGGACGACCTTCTTCATGCTTGTGGTTACTATGGCGTTCGGCAGAGGCAACCTTCTTTGTCTTTGCGGTTATAGCAGCATCAGATCTACAATGATAGCCGACCATTCCAGTCACCAACACTATTTCTCATCACTAGACGAAGATAGAGATAAAGGAGATAGAGGAAGTGAAGGTGACATTGTCAGAGATTGTGATGCTAAAGAGTAGAGAATGAGAAAGAGAGATCTAGAGAGAGATAGAGAGAGATAGACGTCGATCTTGGGGAGGATAAACACAAAGTGCTTCAGAAGCATAACTACTTGATGGATCTGGGGTGGTGGAGGATGAAGATGAAATAGATTTGGAGAGTAGGATTTGAGATGCAGTAACAATGGAGGTTAGAGCAGGGAGAGAGGAGAAGAGAAGAGAAAAAAGAACGTTAATGTGAGTTGGGTAATTTTGAAATTTTGATCTGTGTCTCAAGTCAAATTTCTGTGTCTGTTTATTTTGTCCAGACACAAAATACATGTTCTCTGTGGGTAGTTATGAGAAACCGTGTCTCTTTTGAATTTGTGTCTTACAAAACAAATAATGCACATGTGTTGTTGTGTGTGTGTCTTTCATATACACGATAAGAGAAGGTCGGACATCAAATTTCCGACACAAGACGTGGTATATTTTCAAGAAATCCTAGGTATTAGAAGGCAATTGGATAAGAGCAACATTACAAGTCTTGAGGACATCAATCTCAAAATCAGAAAAGGGAAGGCTGACATCTAACTTGGTAAAAAAGCAATTGTAAACATAGAGAAAGTGACGCTCCAACCTATCAAGTCAGAAAAAGCAAACCCTCTCCTCATGAACAGCCACGACAATCTCATAAATTCTCTCATCCACACTATTCACACATAGCCTATGATGCCTACGAAATTGTCTAGCATATTCTCTATCAATTACAGGGATGGGAGTAAGAATAGTTATATCTACCCAAGTCAGGTCTGATGGGACCTTGAATGACATGTTGTGATTTGTGAATTACAAATTGAGACATAAAAACTATACCTACAATACAACAAAAAAAACATCACAAAAGAACTCTAATATTAATCAAAGAAAGTCAGATTACCGTCAACAGTTTCAAAAGATACAAATTTGATCAATTTCTCATACATAAAACATCACTAGACTACCAGATACATAAATGGCACTATTTTCAAACACATAAAGTGGCACCATTTGAAGACAACACAACAAAAAACTACATCAAAGTTCATAGCGATAATTTCAAAGAAAAATGCAATTTCTTTATCACAAACAACATTTCAAAACCACCATTCGAAACAAACATGAATACTACCCAGAATGTTGAAATAAGACAAAAAACATGAAAATGATGCAGTAAAGAACCAACCTTGAAGGAGTGCAAAGAACAAAGAGCATTTCAAACGGCAATACATGATTATCCTCTACAGGAAAACGAACAAGATCTTCTAAAACCTCAAGATAAAGAAATCTTAAACTAGGAGCAAATGGCACGAAGAAAGGTTGAAGGAAGTAAACAAGAAGGGTGCAAAACGTATGAAGAAAGCAAAAAAAAGGAGAAAAATGAGGTATTTATAAGACATTAGGGGTAAAAGTGTTATTTACCCCTCATTAATAATGCGCGTGGTTACCAAGGTAACCAAAAAAAAGGCGCGTGTAATAGTTACAAAAAAATGTAACGTTTAAAAAAAAAACACGTCAAGTATCTGACCTGTTTCGAAAAGGCAGCGTACCTGATGTGAAATCCCAAGTCCTCTAAATGCCTGAGTTTGTCCTCATAAAAAGCTCGGACTCACGCAATAACGCTATTCATAAACTGACCCAAAAAGATAAGGCCAAGCCTAATAGGGTTAAAGGCCCAACCATCAAAAGTGGTCTCTTCTACTCATACTCGATCTCATAGAGGTCGGGCACGACAACGTTATCCCAAATTCTATTTATCTAGATTAGTAACTAACTTCTAAGATATCTCCCACTTCTAAATTTATTTAGAAGGAAAATCTTAACAAACTTTCCAATATAAAGAGAAAGGTTATCCACCAATAACGGTGGAACTACTCTAAAGGTAGTTATCACCATTACTATAAATACATTGACAATATCAGGTATATTCAAGTCTCAATCTACTAAAAACATGCTAACTTAATCATTAGAGTCTCTTGCAAGTACCACCCCCACCTCCTTACAAGGAACTCGGATGGCGGCACATCGACACCAATACAAGTCGGACGCTGTCTCAAAAGGCTTATGGACCTCACGTCTAGGCCCAAAAGCAACCTAATTTCAGGTAACCTTCGAAACTGTTTTAATTTTTGATGAACTATTATTCGGAGTGAATCATCGGTTCTGTGCCAGACATTTGTATTATATTTTCAAGAAGAGATTTTTAGAACTCCAACTAAAACTCATGATATATTATTAATGGCAGGATAACATTGAATCATTTCTATAAACGTTAGAGATACAAATAGGACAATTTAAACGTTAGAGATACAAATAGAACTTACCCCAAATATTAGAGACAAAAATAATACTTTACTCTCTTAAAAAAAGAGTTTTAGTTTTCTGCATTTTGCATTAGTCTTTTTTTAATTTTAAGTGGACTAGTGAAATATGATTTAGCCAAGTTAAAATCGTTTATGATGTTCCCCTCTCAAATTAGTGAATTACCATAGCCGCGTGGCAAAATATTTGTACCCTTTCAGTAATTATTAAATTTTTTCTTTTGTGGTTATTTACATTAAGATGTTTTTACTTTTTACATAAAAATACTAATTAAAAAACATGGACATATATTAATTAAGTGATTTAGTTCAATATATTAAAACATGGACATTTTTTTAATTTTATTTTATTTTTTTTACTGTAAGTCTGTAAAAGAAAAGAGACATAAAAGTTTAGTAAGACCCTCTATCTTTATGGCCAACCTGCCCTGTTCCTATATTTATTCGTGCATGCACACGGCCCTTTTGTTAATCGGGCTTTTTAAATTTCGGCCTAATTGAAAAGGTCGTCCAATTTTAGAGTCAGACAAAAAAAATGTCAACGCAAGACCAAAAACGGGGTCAATGCAAATAAATAACCGGGGAAAAGAATTCATTCGAAGAAGCAAGTCTTTATTTGGAGTTTTGATAGGTGAGTCATTCATTCTCCGTTTTCCGATTCCTGTGGTGCGTATCAACCTTCTGGAATCTTCCACCTTTTAGCTTTTACATTACATGCTTTCGTTCCGTACAATGTGTAACGCTGCTATTGTGGGATAATCACTCGGCCTCCATTTTCTTTCTTTCTTTTTTGTTCTTTATGAAGCTGCCTACACATTGATTTTATTCGCGCATCAAATAGGTAATTTTCGGAAAATTATCCTAAATGCTTTTCAAAATTCTTGTTTCTTTACAATGTGATGTGATCGAAATCGTTCTTTCTTTATATCCGGTGTTGTATATTTTTTATGAGTAGCGTTCGCATCTTCATTTGTTTCTCGTGAGCATGTAATTGGTGACAATCTCATCCCATGTTTGAAGGTCAGAACAAATCCTCAGGGGGATGGCCACTTCTTCGGTTGTGGATGAATTTGATGAATCCATGAAGAAACAGATATCATCCCTTTTGCGGGTTATGAGTTTAGTTAAATCCTTCAAACAGGATAACACGCCTTGCAAAATTGACGAGGTAGTATAATAGTTTTTTTTTCTTTTATTTATTTATTTATTTACTAAAGTAGCTTCCGCTAATTTAATAACTCTGCAGGTTTTTTTATTCAGTGCTATTAATCTTCCGATGCAATTGATTGAAGCATTTGTTCTGCTATAATTGTTGGTTTCTACAGGGTTTGTTTTTAGGTTCCGTTGGCACTGCAGCTAACAAGAATGCATTGAAAAGCTTGAATGTTACTCACATTCTGACTGTTGCTGGTAAACTGCCACCTACAAATCCTGGGGATTTTGTCTACAAAGTTATCAACGGTAATATACTTTTCATTTTGATACAATGAATTAAGTCTTGTTTGATTTCTATTTCCTTTTGGTCTTTAGTTTCATCATATGTTATTGTTAAATAGCTGCCTTTGACATGAATGTGGTTCTTTTTTCCCCCCTTGATTGGGCTATCTGTGGACTAGGATGAAAAAAAGGATATCTTTTGATTTTGTGGAAAAGGGGATTCATGTCTAGTACTTAAGTTTACTAAAATGGGGCTGCAATTCAACAATTTCTTTGTGTGCACTTTAAGAAAGCAGTGTCAAAAACTATTTATCCTGGACTTTATTGTTTTTCAGGTCATCAACTGTTTAGCTTCCTCTTGCTGTTAAAATATTTTGGGTTTGGACTGCTTCTAATGTATAATCCACTCCTTTATCTTGTGGAGTGTCAATAACTGTTTGACTTGCGCATGTAGTATTGTTTTCAAATAGCCATGTCTGCACAATATTAGCTATCTGTATTGTTTGTAAAAGACATTGATTCCTTCATTATGATTCTATTGATTTCACTCAAGCTGCTGAATGGACTGAGTGTGTGATGTTGTCCCTATAAGCCAGTGCTGCATCCATACTAAAGATAACTATTTTACTGGAATCTTGAGACAGTTGCTGACAGAGATGACGTTGACTTGAAACAATACTTCAATCAGTGCTTTGATTTTATTGAGGATGCCAAAATGCATGGTGGAGGTGTTTTGGTTCACTGTTTTGCAGGAAAATCAAGGAGGTATGCTTCTCTGTGCTATGTTTAGCCTTCGTCAAAGTAATATGACAATTTCTATTAAAACCCTCTACAATGAGGTTCTGAATAGCTATTGTTATCAGATGCCGGATGTCATATGGAACTAGAGAGCATGGCTGTTGAGTAAACATCAATTTTTTCTTATTAACTGTGCATGCTGTAGTCTTAAAAAAGTAACTTTACCATTATCCCCCCTCCCCCCCCAAAAAAAAACTTGTTGCATTATTCTCTTCTGGAGTCTGATTCTATCTTATCTGTTTTAAGTCTTGAAAAGTTAAATAATAAAGTGCATATGTCAAAATTATTGTCAATCTTTCCTGACATAAATTTTAAAACATGAGTTCAAGACAGGTTTCACTCTTTTGTTTGTGTGTAGTGTGCTATCATGTCCTTTAAGTCATTTGAAAGCCAAACTAGACCTGAAAATCACTGACATACATATAACGAAAACCTAGATTTGTAGCTTGAGTCTTAATTAGAACAAAGTAACTCGTCCTTTACTTGGTCTTTAACTGTTACATTTTCCATTGTTCATATTGAATCTTTTTTATAAAAATAAAAAAACTTGTCTTTTGTATTCTTCACTTAGCTTTTTCTTCATTTGATTATCTGAGAAAAAATGGATCCTAAATTTTCCACCATCCAGTGTGACTGTGGTTGTTGCGTATCTGATGAAGACTCGTGGAATGAGCTTATCAGAAGCTCTGCAGCATGTAAAGAGTAGACGACCACTGGCATCTCCAAATCCTGGATTCATCCGTCAGCTGGAAGACTTTGAAAAATCGCTTCAAGGTGTCTTTGATTTGCATTTTATTATTTGAAATTGCCATGCAATTTGGTTCATTATTCATATATTCATAAATAAAAAATCACCAAGAGGAAAGATGCATTTACTTCTTAAGTATATATTTGCTTTGATACACCTGTGATTCTGTGGCCATGAAGCATTTACAGTTGTTCAATGACGCATTAAAGATAACTTAAGAATGTAACTTAGAAAATAGAAATCAATAATAGTACTTTAAAATGAAGGAGAAATATTGCATTGTTCCATTTAAAGATGATACCTCATCATAGCTTTATGTAATTTTTCTCTAAAAATTGTTCCAGAAGATTCAGTATTCAAATTGTTTCAGCCTTACATCACACTCGTTTAGTCCTTCTCTGATTGCCATTTACCTTTAAATTCCATGCCTTTCTTGTTTTGGCTGAAAATTGCGGTGTATGAGTTGTCAAGGTAGTTGGTGTTCTCATTAGCTTTACTCCTGTGTATCTGTCGATTATATCTTTTTGCAGTTACAAATTGAAAGTGGATAGAATGAACATCGCATTGGTTGGATCCCATTTGTTTCGGGAAGACATTGAAGTGTCCTGAACTTGATGATGTGATATCTCAAGATACAGTAGAGAAGATATTTACTGTAAATAGCAATCACATGAACACAAGGCCGGGTCTAGAGAAGAGAAGTGATTCACTCTAGATTACTGGAACTACAACTTCATATTCATATTTCTATTCAGGTATGCAAGTCCCATTTGAGAAGATGGATTCTGGTTAGGTTCATCAGCCTATTCATTTTCCATGAAATCTTAGAATACAGTCTACTTTTTGCTCTTTCCATCCGTTTGCTTTGAGCTTACAAGAGAATAATACAAGTTTTCTCACTATTTCTGGTTTATATTCACAAGACGCATCTTTAGATTTCTGTGTCTTACATTAAAGTACAAAATCAGTCTCCGTTTAAATTTAAAACAAAACATACCCAAAACAGAAATAACAAACCTATTTCAAAACGAAATCAAAATTAAAATAACAAACTCAAATTAAAAATCAAATTACACCAAAAAACCTTCTTTCACATATGCACCCCTGCCTCCTATTATCTTTCTTCTTGTTTCACTATTCCGTTACTTCCCCCACAATGATTGATCCCCTTAGAGACTGGAAATGTGATGGAGTGGTGAAACAATAAAAAAGTAATGGGGGCAGGGGGTAAAAGAAAAGATTTCTGGTGTGATTTGATTTTTTATTTGGTTTTGTTATTTTAATTTTTTTTAATTAGGTTTGTAATTTTTGTTTTCGAGTGTGTTTTGTTTTAAACGTACTAATTTTCAGCCAGGCTGATTTTGTATTTTAAATATAAAAAAGATAAAATCTAAGAGAAATTTACTTTTTGCATACATTTAAATAGTTCTAATGGTCATTGGTTGAATAAAAATTATATTTTATTAGTTAAGTTTCGTTTTTTTTTCTTTTTTTTTTGGGTATTGAATTTTATTAGCTATCTAGTTGTATTGGTTTTGAAACATGTATGTATATAGTCGTAGCGTTTGTTTGTTGGTTGGTTATTCAATGGGGCCTAAGCCCAAAAGAGTTTATCAAAAGTAATGATCTTCTGTTCACTATTCCGCGTGTGAATAGTAAAGACCATTTTTGTTATTTAGGTCAAGAAGTTAATAAATAATAACCATGAGCTTCAGGAAAATAAAATTTAGAAAACAGAAAGGTGTTTTTGTTTGTTGGACATGAAATGAAAACAAGTGTTAGAAAGTATTTGCTGTCTTGGCCCAGAGAACTTTTCTGAGATGAGATATTATTTTTATTGGCCTGACTTGTATGATATCTTCAAGATAGAAAGTTACTCTTTAACAGAAAGTTTGAAGACATTCAAAGATTGGACATAGCATATGACTTTCAAGAACCGGACATGCTATGTGGTCCATTTTAGCTTAGGGTCCAAAATCACATATAGGGATCTCCATCAAAAAGTTTAGGTTTGGGTCCATTTTTAGGCCTCGTACAGTACAATAACATAACTGGATGCAACGTTTCACTTTACTAACGCCGGAATACTAATCCCCCTAACACGTGGATTGATGGGCACATCTATTATACTTAATTAACATTACAACATCTCAGCCTAATGGTACATCCTAGGGTGGAGAGAGAAAATGACGAAGAGATGAAGAATTTCTTTGATGCATGGCTGGATAATTATTACAAGAAATATGCCATTTTATTTTTGTTTATTTTTAAAATAAAAGTACTTCTCTATATTCGGTACATGCAAAAAAAATTTCATCATAGAATTGATCTAAAATTATAATGTTTGTAGGACCACAGAAAAAGAAAAAAATAAAATAGATTTATTGTCTCTACTGTTTGGGTGTATTTAAAATAACTAACAATTTTTTACACATTAGATGTGTTATTTTTTATGAATTATTAGATTTTATTAAATAAAAATTAAAGAATATTATAAAAATATCGATAAATTTTATAAATGTAAAATATATTTTTAATATTATTATATATAGTTTGATATATAATATTTTAAAAATGACGTGTAATCTTTTGGTTTTAAATAAATAAATACAAAACATATAAATACATAGTAAAAAAAAACATATAAATACATACACATTTTTTATTTAGTAAAATTAATTATTAAAACAATTGATTATCTTAAATGATAATGTTTCCTTGCTCAAATAGTTCACCAATATACCGCTGGAAGATAAATATAAACGGGTAATATTTTATCTACATGCATTTGTATTATTGTTTACATAATTATCAAAACAACTGATTATCATAATGATATTTTATATGCACAAAAATATCTTGCTCTTATTAAAAATTTAAAAATTAAATGTCTTCAACGTGATATGTACATCAAATAACTAAGAGATTGTACCCAAAAAAAAAAAAAAAGAAACTCGAGTGCAAAGGTAGACAATCGTTGTTTTACTTTATAAAAAAATTATTATCTTTAATGAGTTTAATTCTCGATAAAGAACAAAAAGTGGAGCCGAAAGTCAAAGCTAGCTCTCTTTTATTGTTTTACCATAATGAAAGAAACTGTTGGGCAGCACTCTCACATATCATATCATATCATATAATTATTTTCCATCTTCTTCTCCCTTCGACCCTTACCATCATTCTTCACAATCCTTCCCTAAATTATTACACCGTATGGACCCCATTGCTTGGAAAAATGGACGCATCCACCATGTTCCTCAATCCAATACTACTCTGAGCACAAAGCAGTAGCAATCTGTGTTCTTTTCTTAGTACCCCATCCTTTTCAATATGCTCACATGTGATTATTTAATATTAACCATCACGCATAATCATTGGTTTGAGTTACTGAGACGCATGGTGTTCATGTGAAAAGAGAGCTTGGTCTATTGAGGATCTTTCAAAAGGTCAACAAAGTGCAACGCTGATAAAGATCTCGAGCTACCTTGAATTTCCCAACCCTTTTTGAAAAAATAAAAGTATCCAAAAGAGAACTGCACAATCATGCCCTAGAGCGAGATCGCACATTATTTAAGTCATTAGGAAAACAATGATATAACTTTATTAATATTTAACTAATTAACCAGTGGCCATTGAAAATATATATACTTAGTAATCAAGAAACATTCATATGAAGAGTAGTCTATTTGTTATTTTATTTGTTTGTATACTAATTCGTCTACCACTCTTTGAAGTTTTCATGCATGGTGGATAAAGTTTGATAGTATTTGTTCAATTCTAATTGGATTTATATATATCTAAATCACATCGAAAATTTATTTATGTGAAGGCAACAGCTAGTGTAATGTGCATACAAGTTTCAAGTTTGTCCGGATTTTAACCTCCATAGTCGCTAGTGTAATGTGCATACAAGTGTTTTTAAAATGGGATTGTGACTTCATGGGACCCACCAAGCATTACTTAATTAGATGGTGAGTTGAATTTCTAAAACTTTACTGGTTACCCGATTAAGCACTCCATTATGTGTGTGACCACTATCCTTGTCTTTAGCTAGAATTAGCATCTTCGATTAGGACCATGACCATCAGCTGCAACCTAACGTTGTTTCTTTATTGATAATTAACATTTGTTTAGTCACGCAAGTAATAGTAGCACTAATAATTTGTGAGCAGTGAACTTAAGTTTTGCTCATTTCTCGGCGCTGCGGTACCATTAACCTTTTTTTTTTTTATTATTTGTAGTAAAATAAAAGGTATGCACTATGCATCAGAAATGATGTTTTTATTATTTTGTGTGTATTTCTTTCTAATGTAGAAATAAATTTTTTTTATCTTATAAACTACTTTTATTATCATAAATAAAAAAGTGTAAAAAAAATTACACAAAAAACCTTATCAAATTGCCCCGGCGAAATAATTCAATAACAACATTGTCACCCATTGCATGTTCGCCAGCAAGGCAACAACCCCCAATAGAGAATAATACATATATGCATTTTTTTGCGTACCTTTATATATATGATTTTCTTTTTTGTTATTTTAAGCATTCAATCTGTATATAAGGTTAAATTTAAAAGGGTATTTTTTTTATTAAAAAGGAGGCATTCTTTATTAGAAACTTATTAACAATGTGAAATGTCATGTGTTCTACATTTTACATTTTCTATTTTTTACGGAAGTTCTAGATAGGCAGAGAAATCCAAAATTTTGGAAAGTAGAGTAATACATACTATATAGTTTCTTCTTAAAAGAACTTCACAAAACATAAACTCTCACTTTAAACATTTATTTAAAATATAAATTGAATTTTGATAGATTGTCCGTATAAAGTAATCTTATATTTGTATTCAATCATATAACGCCACATTATTAGAAATAATTATTATTTTGTTCACATAAATAATCATCCAAAAAGATAAATATAATAGTATAAATGTGTAATATATTTTATATTATCAAAACATCAAATATATTTTTGTTAATGTTTATTTAAAATTGAACATCCGATGCCTAACATTTGTAGAACTATGGTCACCCACTAATATAAAAGAAATTAATGCTAACCTAAAGTTAAATAAACTTAACTCTATTTTAGAATTTAATCTAAAATATGAAGATCATCTTATATTTATAAGGATTTTATTTAATAAATATCTTTTTTACGAATATAAAACCAAAAATTTTGTATATAAAAAAAACTTTTAATGCATTAAATATCATTAAACAGTTGAAAACCCTATATAATGTTTTTGAACAAATAAAAAAAAGAAAACTTATTTGTAAAAGGCTTGTTCCATGGGATAAGTATTAAATTTAGCAAAAGAAGTAGCAAATTGCATTTTAAAAATGAAAAAGGTAGGGAAAGAAAAACAGAGTGGTTTGAGAAAGGTTTGACTACTCATATATGTATAGACAAGGAGCGAAAATCCAGGAAAGGAAATAAAAAACGCTGACCACACAAGTCACAAGACACTCTGAATTCTGAAATATGAATGTGATGATGAAATGCAAAAACCTAATCTTACCCCTCTGTCCCACTTACTGACATAAAACGACCTCACATTCGCCTTAACACAGCAAAGCACACCGTCGTTTGCGCGCGTGACGCCAACACCCCCCATCTCAATCACCTTAACAAAACGACCAACACATGGACCTGTCGTACGGCAAACTATTCCCTTCTGGGCCTGGGCCTTGCCGCGCCTCGGAGCAATAATGAAGCCTATGTGTCTGTACTCTCACGTGGACCCACTCCTTGTACCAAAGAAAGATTCCCTATCCCTAAACCTAAATATCTCATGATTAATTTCATGTTACATAATTTATTAGTGTTGTGTGGAGGATATATATCCTAACAATATCATGTATAATTGTAACCAGTAATACATTTACTTTACCTTAACCATAGTTCTTTTATGTCTCAATTTCCAAACATCACAGACCATCCAAATTATACAATCGTTATCCTATGTATAAGAAACGATCTAAATTATATTTTCATAACAAATCAATCATGGTTGAAGATAAGTTCCTTTGTTATTAAGGTATATTATCTCTTCCAGCTTTTAACAGACAGGAAAGTTAGAAGTGATAATATTAAATTGAAATAATATTATATAATTAATAAAATTTAATTTTTTTAGTGAATATTTAATTAAAAAAGATATTCTTATATTAAATTTTAAATTTTAAATTCAAATAGTATAAGAATAGAATATGATCTAAAGTGTTAGTTAATAATATTGATTAAAAGTATTAATTTTTTAATATTTTTTAAAAATATAATAACAGAATTTTAAAAACTTAATATATTTAACCCATTTGAAATATATAAAAAAAAACTTATTTTAAAAAGAATTATTAGTTAAATATTATTTTAACAATATTTTAAAAAAATATATTTGAAATATATATTAACAAGATAGTTTTATATATCCACCCAATTCAGGATGAAGAGCATGTGAATTTGACCTTATGGGGATGGGATGAAGACTAAGATGTAAAAGTAATTTTTTAGCATATTGTCATCATTTTCAAGATCTGCTCGGGATATAATATGAGAATTCTTTTGACTCCAACCAAATATTGATACTCTTTATATTAAAATAATTGTTGTCTTAGTATCTAGATTCAAAATAATTAGCTTGAGCATAAAGCTAATGGTTAATTAATTAAAAATGGATAACGTACAAAACAAGAAAAATCAAAATATCGTCTCGCTAAGGTTCGGTAAATTTATGACATGCAATTATGCATATAGTAATAGTAGTATCAATAATTTGTACTCATGACTCATGATTATTTTATCAACGTGATACTTTCTTAGTATTCAGTGTCGTGATAAACCATTTGCCTACTAGTACTCCTTAAACTACTACGAATTTATTGAGAATTAAGTATAAATTTGACTAGAATAATATACACTTAAATTCATACAATAATATATATAATTGGGTTTGGTTGTTTAGAAGTTCGAAACATGGACTCGGAATTTAGGGTTTATGTCTTCTTACAAACTCTTGATTGGAGTATGGACCTATCCACTAAATTAATTGCCCTGGGTCGCAGCTGCACTAAATTCCATTCAATTTTAAAGACAAAGTTTAAACATAGCTTCCGCAATTCATGGCAGCTGCTCAAACATATGCAATAAACAAAGTAATAGTAACCAATAGATATGTATTTAGATTAGAGTTTGCAGATAAAATTTTATATAAAATTAATTTTATAAATTTTATTTTGATAAAAAGTGAGTTAGTATTAACGTGATTTATATTTAATAATTTTATATTAAAATAAATTATAGTAAAATGAATATTGTTTAGATTATATCATTTAAAATTATATTTAGACAAAAATTATTAAAAAAATATAAATTTATATTATTCAAATCTATATTATTTTAACACTCTTTGACTATAATTATTTTTGAAAAGAATTGAAATTTATGTGTTAAAATTTAGTACTTTTTTAGTTATAATTTGTTAGTACTCTTTTTTAGTATTCTTTTTGTATTTAATTATATATTTCTAATAAAATTTATATTATAAAAATTAACAATAATAAATAAAATATATACTAATTTAAGAATACATAATAAAAAAATATACAAAGTCAAATAAAAAAATAAAGTTCTATAAAAAAATACGAATTAATAAAAATGATTAAAAAAAGATATATAAACAATGAATACTAAAAATTTTATTAAAAAATATTACATAGGTGAACATAGAAAAATTCTAAACAAAAATATTCATACTATTAATAAAAAAATAAATAAATAATTAATAAAAATTAAAACTTAGCCAAGAGTACTAATAATAATATTAAAAAAATATTTGTTTGTAAAGCATAATCATAAAAAAAATTCAAAAACTCTAATGATTTTTTTTTGGTATTTTTTATTGTAGATGAAATTAAATGACAAAATTGATAGAATGTCAATTAATTTTTTAATTTATGAAATGAATGCAAAAGCTACAATTTGTTATTTTTGGTAAACGGAAGTTCAAATAAAAAATTATGTTCACATTTAGAAGAAAAAAATTAGCCAAACAAAAATGATAATATTCAAGAAAATTGAACGTACTTCTTATAGTTCCAACATATTTACCAACACACCCTAAATTTTAGCTTATATAATTGTTCTAGATAAATAGTAACATAACTTATTGTTACTAAAGGTCGGAAAAACGGCAATTCTCTAAAGAGACAGATAAAAGAAAGAGGCATTCATCACATTAGAAGAGGAGACTATTACACTCAAAAAACTACTAAACTTTAGATAAGGAAAAAGAGACTATATTATACTCAAAATCACCGCTGACTTTAGTCTTAAAATGCCTTGTAGGTTGTTCACACGAATTGGTTCTACACACATTAAAGCTAGGATATCTGTTTTCAAATTTCCCGGTTTATGAATTCGATTTCGATACAAAGAATGAATTTATCTAACATGTGTCTCTACTATTAATAAAATTTTTTTAAATATTTATTTTAATAATAAATACAAAAAAATTTAAATTTACATTTTTTTGTTTTCAATAATTTTTTAATTTATGATTTAATATGTGCTTTTTAGGATACAACTTAATTAAACTCTATCTATATTAGTCTAGAAATTGTTTCTAACTAATTGAATGCAAACTGAGCCACTTAATAATGTAGGAGTATAATGTTTGGTATTTGGATACTTATTTGTCATTTGTTGATGGTTCAATATTTAAAAAACAATTTTCTATTTGTAATATTTATATAAATGGTGTGTTTAATGACTTGAACATTGACAAATAAATTGAAAGAGAATAAGCAATATGCAGTGCATAAGTTGAGAATAGTTTAATTACCTGGGGTCAACAATTAATTGAAAGTATTGTGGGGAGAAGCAACCGGTGATTATATGATTTGTGAAAGAAAGATTCCCTTCTCATCTCTAGGAGTAGGACTCCGGAAATTGTACCACATAAAAAATTAAATATATTATTCCTATATTATATTATATTGCTTAATTGTCTCCTTGCAAAAGTTTAATAAATATAATATTATATTAAAAAATGGGACAAGAAAAATATATCAATGGTAAAATTTATTTAAAATGATATAGTCTAATCGATCACTATGAATACCGTGTGAATTGGAGTGTGTTTGACAAACACGTTGGGAAGGAGAGAAGTCTGTTTGAGCTTCTTGAAAGTTTTACTTTGATGTTTGGCAATTTTTATCTTTGTGAATGCAGAATTGATAACCCACGTTTAGGAGAAGCTCAAATTTGTAATTTCTGCGTTTCACGTTTCACGTTTCATGTTTAGGAGAAGCTAAAATATTTTTTTTTTACCAACCCTACCCTTCATTTTCTTCTATAAAAATGATACTAGTAACTATTATCTTCACAGTCATTCTTTGTAATTCTTCCTACTTCTTCATAATTTTTTAGTTCTATTTTTTTCATCAAAATCGTTTAGATTTATTTCAATCACTAACAAATTGAAATTTTTTTATTTTTATTTGATTTTATTCATATGAATTTTATTTACGTTTTATGGTATTTTTTTGTTCATATGATATATGTTGTTGGTTTTATGGAATTTTTATTATTTCTTATCTGTATAATTTTTTTTCTATTCTTTGATGTACTCTATTTTTATTTTGTATTAATTTTTTATTTTTTATCCTGAATTTGTAAAATTTGTAATTGTAATTGTAATTATTATATACTACGTTTATTATCAAAATTTTGAATAATATAAATTATGATCCTATAAAAAAAAGACAAAATAAATAAAAAATTAATTATAAGTAACAATAGGGTCATAAATAATAAAAATTTATAGTCTAAAATAATACTAAATTAAAGAGTACTGACGATACTAAACAAAATTATAGAATATTTTCTTTTTGTGTGACATTATAAAATTTATAGTACTCTCTTTTATATTTTTATTTTTTATTGTATTTATTTTATTTATATGATAAATATTTTTTATATTATTTTTTATAGTATTCTGATTTTGCAGGTATATAAAATTGATGTCTATTTTAATAATTTTTCATCTAAAAGTAATTTTAAGTAGTATAATCCAAACAACATTTATTTTACTATAATCAATTTTGATATAAAGATTACCAAACATAAATTACGTTAATCCAAACTAACTTACCATCAAAATCAATTTTACAAAATCAATTTTATGCAAACTCTAATTTACAAACTGTAATCCAAACACACACTTAGTTGTTGTTCTTATTCAACTAGTGTTCCTCTTAATCTCTTATATAGCTCATCCACTTTGTAATTAACTCGGACTTTTCTTGATGGATGAAACATACGGTTAGCTGAAGCAAGATCCAGCACGTGAATATTTGTAAAAGGTATTTCCATGTTTAAAATAATATGTGAATGCATATTCTTTTGGTGAATTTATGTATATAATTTCAATATACTTGGTTTCCATGTGAAATTTTTTACCTTTATAAGTAATGTATTTATTCAGATAATTATCTCATGTATGGGTTATAGACTGAGCAGCAAACATGATGAAAAGTATATTTTTTGTATTTAAAATTTATTAAAAATTTAAAAAATATTCTTAATTTTTATTTTATTTTAATTTTGTCTTAACAATTTTTTATTTGTATCAAATATATTTTTAGTGGCTAATTTTTCAAAAAATTTAAAATAAATTTAATAATAATTTTACAAGAACAACTTTTAACATAAACAAATCAAATTTAGGTGTTATACTTTATTGCTTAATTAGCCTTAAATTTTTTAGAAATTTAGCTATCATAAATACATTTAGTGCTTATTCGAATGTCATTAAATTGATATAAAGAGATTTTTTTGATAAATTTTTAATAATAAAAATAAAAACACTAAAATAATAAAAAACATATTTTTAAAAAATTATAATTTATATCTTCATTTATTATATGAAAATTATCTTTTTTTAAATATCTTTTAAAAAAGATGTTTTTTTACATAATAAATAAATAAAAAATATTTTTATTTTATTTTACCTAAACATAATTGATAAATAAAAAGATCTTTTTATATGAGATATTTAAACATAAAATCACTTTTACTTTTATAAAAGATCTTTCAAAAAAAAAATACCGTTAAATTTTTTTTTTTGAGAATGACGTCCAAATAAATTCTAATACAAATAAAAAATTTCAAAAACAAAATAAAATTTTAAAATATTTTAAAAACTTTTAACAAATTTAAAAATAAAAAATATTTTTACCCTTAGTTATATTAATTTTCGAAATATAATTTTACTGACAACGTATCACGGCCGGATCACTTGTTATTTTATTTAACAAGTCTTGCTATAACGAGCTGAGAGTAGTCTAAAAATTGCAGGAAGTGGAAAAATAAGAAGAGAATCGAATTGGAAAATGTTATTTCTGAGCGGTTCAAGAAATAATCGACGGAACATCGGAGTTGGGGCATTTTAAACAGAAGCGAGAGAGAATGGAGGCAGTGTTTGGTGTTGGTAGCTGCCTAACCAATAACCAGCATGGAGTGATGGCTCCCACGTGATTTCACTGCTCATCCTCAAATCCTTCATTATTATTCACCTTGGTCCTTGTGTTTTCAACTTTGACTTTTCTAATTCTTATTCCCTCTCACTCGGTTAATGTTCCACTATATTTTTATTAGTACACTAATTATCAATAATGAATTCCAATTTATTTCCTGCTCCTCCCGTAGTGCGTAGTGCATCCTCCATTAATAATGTCTGTTAGCAGAATTAGGCACAGTTTGATGATAACTGCAAATCTAGCAAGTGGAGTAGCTAGCTCACCTAGTTAAGACATTAAGGCACATTCATTGTTCTCATTTCTTTGATAAATGCTCTGTACTATATCCTACACAACCTAACTAAACAGATTTTCAGCAACAGTGTACTGTGTACCTCACTTATTGGAGCACTAATATAAAATTACAATTTATTTATCATGTATTTTTAGAATATATATTAAAATTATAAAATAAAAAAATTTTAATTAAAAAATAAAAAAATTTAAAATTTTAATGTATTTATTTTATATTTATTAAATAAAAATATTTAAAATTTTTCATTAATAATAATTTTATTATGTGTTCTAAAAACATATGTTAGTTAAACTCATGATTAATATCTGCAGCCCAAGAATATATAAAAGAGTAGCATAGGTTTCTGCCTTTTATTTAAATAAATATTAAAAGGTTTTTATTTTTCAAAATACGCATAAATTTAAAACAATGCCAAAATACATAAATTATTCGTAAAATAAATTTTAATTCCATTTCACAAAGAGCATAAGAGATATAACGTTTTTAGCTTTGAGTTGATGTCAGGTTTAAGTATTAATTTTGATAAATTTAGCTTGATTCCTATTAATTATAACGAGCAGTGGGTATAACATATGTGTAGGGTGCTAGATTGTAAGGATGTCACTCTTCCAGTAAAATACCTGGGTGTCCCGTTTGGAGCTAATTCGAAGTTGGTTAAAACTTGGAAGCCAATAATAGACAAGTGAAGGTAAAGCTAAGCCTTTGGAAGGCCAAGACCCTTAATAAAGCTAGCAAGTTGGTACTTATCAAGTTTGTGTTGAATAGCCTTCTTGTTTATTATTTGAGCTTATATAAGATGCCTAGGGTTGTTATAAAGAAGTTGATTTCCTTGCAGAGAAGATTTCTTTGGAGTAAGGAGGATGGGAGAAATGGTATGGCTATGGTTAAGTGGGAAGTGATATAGGCTCCTAAAAGACTAGGCGGATTGGGAGTTGAAGATGCCGTAATCCGCAACACAGCTCTTCTGTTTAAACGGTGGTGGCGTTTTTCGAAGGAGGAGTGTCCATTGTGGAAGAATGTAGTTTGTTCCTGCAATAACCTGGATCCAAATGTGCCCCTAGCCAACCAAGAAATACCTGCTGGAGGGGGGGGGGAGAGGGATATTTGTCAGTTACAGTTTACGAGAAGAAGTGAGACAAAAGATGATCACTGGATTGTCTATGGAGGTGGGGAATGGAAGATGTACTCGCTTTTGGGAAGATGTATGACTTTTTGGAGGTTCGTTGAAAGATTGCTTTCCAAGACTCTTCTCTGTTTCAAACCAAAAGGGATCGGTGATAGGGGATTGTGGGTTTTGGGATGGGTTAGAGTAGATATGGAACTTCCAATGGAGACGACAACTGTTCCAATGGGAGATATATCTAGTGAACCAGTTACACGATGCATTAAGGCTGGTCAGGCTTGCACATGACAGAGAGGATAGGATTGTGCGGAAATATGATAAACATGAAATTTATTCAACTAACTCTTTTGTGCAGGTAATGCAGGTGGAAATGGTCTCAGAGGATATCACAAGCTACAGCTTTACTAAAACTATTTGGAAAGGACTAGTCCCGCCACGAGTGAAGTTGTTTGTTTGGTTTGTTTTGACTGGCAGGATTAAGACAAAGGAGAGACTAAGTCGGTTTGGGGCTATTAACCAACAAGATACCTTGTGTGTTTTCTGTAACGAAAGTATTGAGTCTGGTCACCACTTGTTCCTTGGCTATAGTTTTATTTGGCAGATTTGGCGTGCATGGTTATCGTATGTTGGTAGACAATGGACTTGCCCAGGTACGTTGAAAGAGCATTTCTTAAGCTGAACAGAGATATCACAAAGGAAGGCGGAGTGCAATAAATGGATGGTGTGCTTTTGTGCGATTATCTGGAACTTATGGCTGGAAAGGAACAGGACAATCTTCCAAAACAAAGGAAAAGGAGTTGACGAGATTATCAACATGTCCTTTCTGAACTACAATAAGTGGTTAGGTGTAGATTCCTTTTGTTGTTGATAATAATGTGAGAGATAACAAAGGAGTATATGTTATTGTAGGTTAGAGTATATGTTATTGTAGGTGACAGGATTTATCTCTTTGTCTGAGTTGGTTTATCGTTATTTTTTCTCTATGCTCTACTTTACATGTTGAGTTTCTCTTTCCAAAAAAAAAAATATAACGCTTCTAGCGTGGTGTCCGCAAATTGGACCAACTTAGACCTGGTGCTTGAAAAATAAGAATAACATTGGCAACTAATAATATTATTAATAATATTAATATTATCAATAATAATAATAAAATTAAGAATAATAATAACGTTATAATAATAATAATAATAATAATTATTATTATTATTATTTTTTATTATTATTATTATTATTAAAATGTTACTATTATTATTATTATTAAAATGTTACTTTTAGCGTTATTATTATTATTATTATTATTATTATTATTATTATTATTATTATTATTATTATTATTATTATTATTAATGGTGTTGTTATTTATATTATTTTATTTTTATTTTAGTTATTATTATTAATATTATTATAAGTTGTCTAAAATTGTTCATATTTCTACCTGAGTTGGCCTAATTCACGGGAGACACCTAAAAATGCCATTTTACAGACAGTTCATGGAAAAGAGACTCGCAATTTTAACATTTAAATTTATGCCTAATTTGGGAAATAAAAAAGCCCAGGTTTAATTTGTTGAAAAAGCCAACTGTATGTATTCGTTGTTTTATACGTAATATTATGTCAATTTGTTCGTTAAGTAATACTGAATTAAATTTTGATGAGAATTTGTTATCTAACAATAATAAATGACACAAAAATCAGTACACGATATCCTTGTATATGTTCTGTGGATAAATTACGTTGTCATACTCATTTCTCAATAAGTGGCTTATCATTGTGGGGGTCCTGTGGATGTGGAGTACGTGTGGACTTCAAACTTTCAATTCCAGACATTTTTGTATGCCTAAGTAATTGTTTTTCTGTTTTTTCATTGATTAAAAATGAACATCTAACACAACTACACAAGTTTAATTTGCACGACTAAACGGTTTTGGTAAAATTCACATAATCACTACATCATACTACTGATCACCTCAAATACCTGGTATGCTCCCCAAATCTCTAATATTGATATATTAGACCCAATTTTTGTTGGTTAACTATATCTTTTTATTTGCCAGCTTTATACCATAGTTTTTCATTCATTCATGGTGCATTGGTGCTTATCTTTTAATTTAACGGACCATAGTTTAACTGCCATACCATGCTGACTCAATTCGTTCTCTCACTTTCCTCCTTTTTTCCATGACTCCTAGTGGGTGTAGAAATCAAATTTGTAATCAAACCCTGATTGATTATTAGACTTGGAGCCTCGAAGAAAAAGAAAAAATTGCACTGCCAGTTTCTGATGTTTAGTTAAAGATATGGGTGATAGAGTGTAAAACCAAAAATTGCACTGCTAGTTTGTAATGTTTAGAAGATTATTAATTAATTATTAATATTTAAAAATATGACATAAAATATATTTAAATTATTAAACTAAAAAAATTGAGTTTATAACAAAAAAATAATAAATTTTAATAGTTTACGGACATTTCTATTTAAAATCCAATATTTGATATGTCGGGTTAAAAATGAAAAAAAGTTGTTGATGCAAATGTTGATACCATCAAGTTTTTGATGGATAGATGATTACTTGATTAGTCCTTTTTAGTTTTGTTTTCGTCTCCCACCAATCCATTTCCATTTATGCATGTGTATTGGCTACCACCACCGACCCACTCAACTAGGTGGTTCATATATTTTTTCTTTTCTCTCTTTCTTAAATCTATCGTATCATAATTTTGAATTTAAATTAAAATTTAATTTTAATGTACACATATACGATATATCTAATTATCCATATGCCATAAAAAATTATACTTTTTTATTGATGATATGAATAATTATTAAAAAATAAATATAATTAAATAATTATATAAAATATTTTATATAATAAATTGATCAAAATTAAACTCTTAAATACAGAATTTTTGTTGTACTCCGAGAATTATTCTTCCGTGTAATAAAATTATGCATGAAGCATGTGAATTCTGTGTATACAGAGTATGAACGCTAAACTCGATCAACTATGATGTCGAGAATTGGGGTGTTCATAGTAAAAGACAAAAAACCTTGTGTAGTTTTTTTGTTTTTGTTTTGTTTTTTTTTTTTAGAAAGACAAGTGCAAAATGATTAGTTTCCATGCTTTTCTATGGAGCTAATAGCAACCTGAATCTCTTAATAAATTAAGTGATGAATGTGACCATTTTTATGTGGTAATATGTTATTGAGAAAGTATAAGAGGTTAATTATATCACCGGTCACTTTGAAGATTGTTTTAAAAAATAGGATTTTAAAATTTTAAATATAAAAAATGTTAGAGGATCATTATTTATTATTTTTATCATCAGTTAGCTATTAATATTTAAATATAAGATAAAATATATTATTAAATTATACTAAAAAAACTAGACTAAAAGAATTGAATTATTAATTAAAGGATGACAAGCAATAATAGATTCTGATTACCCTTAACATTTCTCTTTAACAAAATAAGATTATGAATAATTAGGAATTGCGCTATAGAATTAGAATTATCGCAACATAACTCTCAAATGAATATCATCATTGCGTAGCCGCTTTCATCAACGTGAAGAGTTTTCTCATCGTGTCATCGGTCTTTCGAGCTCAACCGCCCGTCGTACTATCGATGTAACTTCTGGTGCAACTCCTATATACGTTGTGCTGAACCGACCTACATGAAATCCTCATCACCGTCGCCGCAAATGGCACATTCGAATCCTTGACGTCGAGCTTCACTTGGCGTAAGTTCCCGCCGTCTGAGATCACCATGAAGTGCGCTAGACCATGCCGCTGTCCTCCCAACATCGAATCTTCATCGCCGCGACATGCAACTCTCCGTTCAATGTATCCTCGGCATGATTGGTCCCTCCCCGTGGAGCGCCTCTTGCTGCGTCGCCGATCTTCCTGCCAATACCGTCGTCAACGCTCCAAGCCGTCGCATGAAGCAGTCACGATAGCAAGAGCTCCATAGGTAAGGTAATGATGCTTGTGTGTGTTCTTATTTTTTTTAAATTTTTTTTCTTTGACGGTTTTTTCGGTTGTTTCTTTCCGAATAAATAGATATATTTTTATAGAATTTTATTTGTTTCTTTTTGAGTAAATAGATGGTTTTTTTATGTGGATTATTGGATATTTTTTTAGTAGATTTCATGATGTTTCTTTTTGGAATTTCTATTTTTTTCTTGATTTTTTAAATTTTTTTAAGATCTTTCTTTTCAAATAAATGAATAGTTTTTTATGTGGATTATTGAATATTTTTCTAGATTTTAGGATATTTCTTTTGAGGTGAAAGATGCGGTGGCACACGACAGGTGCTTGTCTTTGGGGTGCTCAAGAGGAACTACAGATGAGCGCACGACGTTGCAAAAAAGGAAGAAAAAGAAGAAGAGGAGAAAAAAGACAACAAAAAATCATGCATTTTTTAAAATTTAATAAGTTGGCTGGTACTGTAATTGATTACCTAATAAAGTTATATATCATCATGAAAAAATATAGAAACCAAGTGTGTAACCAGTCAAGAATTGAACAACTCAATTAATTATAATTATTAATAATTAATTTTAAATTTTTTAAATTTAAAATTTAAATAATTAAAAACTGATTAATTAAAGCTAATTAAAAACTACAAAAATCTTATCCTTCTCTTTCATATTAATCTGCACACCCCAACAACAATACACACAGATTCTCTCCCTCACCGTCAGGCTCTTTCTACCCCTGCCCTCACGCAAGACAGTCTCAAGAAGTTCGCCATCGACAAAGCCGTCGAGTACGTCAAGTCCGGCATAGTCCTCGGCCTTGGCATCGGCTCCACTACCGCTTCGTCGTTACCAAACTCGGTCATCTCCTCTCCATCAGTCAACTCTCCAACATCATTAGCGTCCCTACCTCCAAGCGCACTAAAGAACAGGCACGTTCTCTCGGAATCTCGCTCTCTGTCCTCGACGACAATTCCCGCATCGATCTCGTCATCGACGGCGCCGATGAGGTGGACCCGACCTCAACCTTGTAAAAGGTCGGAGCGGCGCTCTTCCCTGCTGGAGGACACCTTCGACAAGTTCATTGTGGTTGTCCATGAAACAAAGTTCGTGCTAGGACTCGAAGGAGCAATCTTGCAATGCCGATGGAGGTGGTGCAATTTTACCAAAAGTACAATCTAGTTCAGCTTCAACAGTTGTTCAAAGAAGAAGAAGTGATGAAGCACGAGCTATTTTTGAACAATTGTACAAATATATAAAAAAAATATCTATTTAATATAAAAAAACATCCTAATGCTGAACGAAAGAAATGTCAAGTTATAGGATTTAAAAAAAACTATATAATTCTTAAAAAGATAGAAATATCTACAACTGTAATACAAAAAAAATTAAAAAATATATTAAAATCATCTATTTAGTATAAAAAAATATCATAATGTTTAGTAGAGGAAACATCCATGTATATCAATTTACTTTTGTTAAGACGGGTTTCGAAATCTAATCCATTAAAAAATTGGCAAAAATTGGCTGGACTCTAATTGATTTCCTAACAAAACTCTTATCCAATATTAAAGAGAAATATTTTAGAAAATAATTATATAATTATATAATTATTTAATTCTTAATATTAATTTTCTTAATGAGTATATAAATGGCTAGAGCCATAGAATAGAGGCCAAATATTGTTACTTTTTAATGAATAATATTAGGTATTTATTATATATTATTTTTAAATTATTTTTACATTAAAAAATTATCATATTCTAATAATAAAAGTGGAACAGATTTGAAAAAATCACATAAAAAGGTGACACTATAAAATTTAGAGAAAATGATAAATCGATTCTGATTTTTTGTTTTGTAGATATTTAAATTTATGAGAATTTAAAAATATATTTAAATCCTTGATTGATCTGTAAATTTAATTAGTCCAATTTAAAAATTTTTTATATGTACATTCGTATCAGCCAAGTCAGTATAACGGGAGTCACTTAGACTCAAATGAACATAAAGAATAAATATATCCATATTTTAAAAAGTCAAAAATTTAAATATATTTTTAAATCTTTAAAAACTTAAAAAAGTCACGGATCAATATAGGGTTTGTTCGAACGTGATTCTCGAAAAAAAAAATTTTAATAATATTTTTTAAAAAATATTTAATAAAAATAAAATAATTTTATATTTGAATATCTCATATAATTTTTTTTATTTATCAATTATATTTGGATAAAATAAAATAAAAGTATTTTTTTATTTATTTATTATTTATTTTTTTAAAATAAATTTTTTTAAAAATATAAATTATAATTTATTCTCAAAAAGATATTTTTTAATATTTTTACTTTTATTATTAGAAATTTGATTCACAATATAAAATAAAAAAAATTATTAAATTTTTAATGACGCTCAAACAACCATATACCTAATTAGTTATCAGTTATCACCTTAGGTACCCTTCCTTTTAACTTGCAGAATGATGATCGCTCCTATGTCATCACTCATGAGTGTTGTTTCGCGTTGTTTAATCGTTACTCATCCCTTTTTGACGCCGTTCTATTCTCTTTCTCAGTCCCCGCTTAATTCTTTTCAAAGCAACACTTGATGGCACCTATCCACAAATAAACGACATACCACTGCTTTATTAATTTCCTCTGTTTCGATTAAATCAATTAATGCAGCACATTCTTAAATCAATAATGCATTTCTAGGCGAAATCATACCAAATTTATGCTAAAAGATATATCGATAAATGTTTCAAAACAAAAAGTATAGGAATTATTAGTGGTACATATAGAAAATAATAATATGGAAGGAAAGGATTCAGAGGAGAGATGCGAATGTAAAAGATAAGTTTGAAAAAGAGGAGGCCCCACTTCAAAGGATAGAACTTTGAAGGAGTTTCGATCTGGTCAAAAACTAAGAGGGACCCATTAAAAGTGAAGAAAAGTGCTTCAAAACTGCACAAAACATGAACAACCATCTGCATTATTCTGATCTTTTCATCATTCACTTCCTCCTCACTCCACACCACCTAAACCCTTTCTCCCCTTTAATTTTGGCTTCTATGCAGTGTACAAAAGCTACACGTTAAAACCAATCTATTTTTCTACTTTGACTCGCCTAATCTTACTTCTTTTCTTAATTAATGAAAGTTCTATACAAGGCTGGTTCTAGTGTAATATTTTTTGGAAAAAAAAAGTAAAAAAGAAAAGTAGCATGGAAAATGAGTTGTAGTGGTATAAGAAACAAAAATGACGCAGGGCAGACGCAATAAGTTGTTAGGTTTGTGTAGTAATAAGAATGCGTCCAAACACTGGACATTGGGCACTATTATTGTTATGAATGAAGGCGCATGTGATGTGTGTGTCTCCGTCCTCATCAACTTAACTGCCCGTCAAATCCGAAAGCATTAAAAGAATAGGGATTAAACGTTACCTGGATTGATAGTAGATGCACGTTTATTAGGCTGTACAGTGCAAGCCAAAATATAATGTATAAAATATAGTAATTAATATTGGATCCCTGGCGACGAATAGAGTGTTCTCCATCCCAGCATTAATTGGTGTGCTCGCAGTCGGAGACTCACTCCACTCCTCCATGATCCAGGTGAGTGCCGAATTACAGTTATAGTAGGCACCACTCAGCAGGGCAGGATCCAATACACTATTTACTAAGGTGAGGGTGGAGAGTATAGAGGTAGGTATTCACTGTTTTGATTAGATTGAAATGGACGGATGAGATGACGATGATGATTAATCATGAACCCAGGGTGAGAGTCGGGCCCACCCTCATTTGAAAAGACTAGACGCTTATTGGCAACATAGGTGGCAAAGTGTCAACGCCGTTGGATTTTCAAAATACTAGTACTGGTAATAAAGTAGTTAAGTTGTCCCTGTCAACAACCACGCTCTTCTCTTACGCTTCCTCCTCTTAAACGCTCTGACACTGCTCTTCCCTTCTCCTCCACCGTCTCCACTTTTCATTATGCCTTACAAATTCCAGTGTTGTAAATCGGATTTGTGAAACTAAATGTTTAACTATATAACAAAATATAAGATTTCATGTTTTAGTAGTTTTATGCAAAGGCTTAATTGAGTTATTGAGATAAGAAGCAAGACAAGGTTGATTTTTGGGGGTGGTAGGAGGAGGGGGGAGGGGTTGTTTTGGATGGAATATTTCTTGAATAATATTTCACATGTACTAAAAATAAATTAAATAATACATATATTTATACACAAATATTAAATATATAATAATTAATTTTATTGGCTAATTTTAGTATTTTTAAATTATACGGAAGAAGGAGTATAATGATATCAGGTCTTAACTGTTTCCACAGTGAACCTCCTCGTGTGCTCTTAAACGAGTTTTGATGTATCGGGTCGGATGGTGATGATGGTGTGGCCCATCGAAGCTAGTCTTAATACTTGCGCGTGACAGACGATGATTTGTGAGAATTATGGAAATTTTATTGCTGTTTGCAAGATATAAACACATATATAGGAGAGCATTTAGCATCCCAGTAACTTAACTTGAATGTAGTAGTATAAATAAAGTAAAGAAAGTAAAATTGGCATTGTTGTATAATAATATTAGTAAAAGGGGAGGGGGGGAGGTCACATAAGAGAGCAACTAGAAGTATTCTCATCGCTGAAAAAATGGGTGTAAGGGTCGGGAGGAGGGTATGTGTAAGGAGGAAGAGGAGGAGGGTACATGTAATTGACTGCAGGGGGAGGCCTTGCATACATCATTGGTTGGAATCTCTCATTCCCTCCCACTGGAATTGCCATTGCCCTTTGTTGTTGTTGTTGTTGTTGTTGTGCGTTCATCATAGCTGCCATGTATTGTTGCTGTTGATAAGGGTTTCCCGCCATCATATCTGGGATACCTGGCCCTGAGCCTGAGGGTCCAGCAGGGAGGCCTTGAACGGCTCCCATGTTGGGGGGCCCACCCATACCCATACCCATACCCATGCCCGTGCCCGTGCCCGTGCCCATGCCCATTGGAGGCCGACCGCCTTGGAAATTCATTCCTTGAACACCACCTCCACCACCTCCCCCTCCTCCCATTGGATTTCCCTTTTTACCCCCGTTCCCATTGTTACCATTCTTACTCCCCTCGCCGTTATTTCCCATTTTACCCTCCGCCATCGCTGCACCACCTCCATTGTTTTGTTTACCCCCTTGATTCTGATGATTGTTCCCTCCTCCTCCCTTCTTTGCTCCATTATTATTGCCTTGAACTTGAACAGCCACCGGCCCACCACCACCACCACCAGCAGCGGCGCCACCCCCCTTGGGAGCATTCATGAACTGTGGATGACTCCCATTATTCATCATGATGGGGCCTGGGGGTTGCTTCATCTTGTTGGGAGGAGGAAGCGCGTCCATGTCATCGCCAAATTCGTCGTCGTCATAGTCCTCATCATCCTCATCAAACTCATCGTCTAATTCGTCATCCGTGAAATCCTCCTCGTCTTCAGGCATGACGAACTTAGCAGGCTTAGCAGCGTTTGGGTTCTGATGAGGGGGAGGCTTCACGTCCTTGAATTGAGGAAGCTTCAGATCTTGGAATCCTTTCATCTGCTGAAGTTGCTGAAGCTGCTGCTGCAGCTGCTGTTGTCTCTGAATCTGCTGCTGTAGCTGTTGTTGCTGCTGTTGCTGCTGTTGATGGGGATTTGCTCCTTGCTGACCACCACCACCACCCCCCTTGGGTGGTTGCTGGTTGTTTCCTCCACCCTTTTGGTTCTGCTGACCCTTGTTGCTTCCTCCTCCGCCACCGCCACCACCACCTTTGACGTCGATTTGCATTTTGTTGAAGTGGTTGGGGAGATGGCTGTTCTGGTTTTGGTTGTTGTTAGGCTTGGGTGCAGCACAGAGCTCGGCATATTTGCCTGATTTTGAAAGCTTCTTGATGAGAACGTTGGGGTCCACATTCCCTGAAACCGTCACCTTCCCCTGCTCTGCATCTATCTCAGTCGTAAACACCCCTGATAAATATCATTCAACCTCTCAGATTCATTAGATTTTTCTTTTTTCCTTTTCTCAGCTATAATAAATGAAAAACCACAACTTTTTCTTTTCTTTTATATGAATCAATGTGTAAGTAGCATAAGAGAAGAGTAATACCATCAATTTTCTGCAGGATTTTCTTCACTTTCTGCTTGCACCCATCACAGTGTATGTTCACTTTAAGAACACATTTCTGCATGCACAAGCAATCCCAACAGCATACAACAACTTAAGAAAAGGAAAAACTTCTACTTTATCAGAAATGTACAAAGTACAAACTACAGGGCAAATAAACCACACCAATTAACAAGTGCATAAATGCTTCTAAATTAACCATTGAAATTATCTTTTTGTAAAAACAAAGACAGAGGCTTTAAACATGAACAAGTACCTGTATCTTCAAAAATTCTTCTTTACTACTCATTCTTTACACCGCCAAAAGATTACAACTTGTAACAATGAAGGGAGAATAGAAGATGGAAAAGGTGGTAATAGATCTGAGGAAATGAAGGAAAAAAAACAGAGTGAACAAGCAAGAGAGTTTCTTCCTTGATATGATTGCAATAGAGACCAAACAAGAGAAAAGAGAAAGAAGGGAGGGGGAATGAAAATGGGTGTGAGGTCTCTGAGTAGGGACAGTGTGGCTAAACGGAAAAGGTTCAGACTTTGGGGAGAGAGAGAGAGAGAGAGAGAGAGAGAGAGACAGAGTTCAAAGAGGGTGGAGAGTCATTGGGAGAAAGGGAGAGAATGGTGGTTCAAAGCTTTAGCTCTATGTTTAGTGGCTTTATTTATTGGTATTTTTCACAGCATACATCTACTGAGGGAGGAGAAGGACAGTTTTTTATTATTATTATTATTATTATTATTATTATTATTATTATTATTTTGTGATTTTGTGATATTTAAGTTTGTAAAAAAGTGAGAAATTAACCGTGGCCATGTGGGGCGTTTGGCTTGGCTAAGAATCTAGCTTCTCACTCTCAGTCTGATGTGGGGATGCCCCAAAAATCATAAATGGCAGTGACGAGGGAAAAGAGAGTAAGAGACTAGTATCTCATGTGAGATTTCCTTTTATTTTCTCACACCAATTATTTAACTTCTTTAATTCTCTCTTAATAATGAGTAGTACTAACTAAACAAATATTATCAAGTATGAGATATGAATAATAACTCTGTCAGAATATTATTGTTATTTAATAACGCTAGTTTATTAGGCAATGGCTGACTTGTAATAAGGCCATTTATAGGACTGGTTTTTGGTACATCTTTAAACACCTCAGTCCTCACTAGTGATTAGTGAGTTGAGCATAGCATAGTAGCAGCATATCGAGAAATGAAGCTGAATCAGCCTCCAAATTTCTCTCGCTACTCCTACCCTACCATTTCTTTCTCCAAACGGGATGATGTCAAAAATATGGTCCCCCAAGTCATCAGTAATAAAAATAAAACTGTCATTTAGAAATGCAAGTGCACGTTTTTATTCATTCCAATCGGATACAATAATTCTTTACTGTTGCTCACTCCTATTATTTAATCCACCTAACAAATGATCTCCTATTTTTAGCAAAATAGAGAAATGTATTATCCATAGTAGGAGCAAATACCTGCCTCAATCGAAACAATGTCACGCCCTTTTTTAATTAGTTTATTTGTTTCAGACAGAAAGGATAAAATTTTATTGAAATGAAAAATAACAAAAATATTTAGTTTGTTTTGATGTGTATTCTTCTTTGCAGTTTGGTGTATAAATTCATTACATTGTAATTGAGAAATTGAGATGCCATGATTTCATAGAATTTATAATTTCTCAAATAACTATATATCATTGCAATTGAGACCTAGTGTAATAAATGTCCACATACCAACCATAAAGGAAAATTCCTAAATATGTTATATACTTTTGTCATACATATTGATGTTATGTGTGTAACTGTGCACATAGTTACATGAAAACCTCATAGTAAAAAAATACTACAATATAGCGAACGTGTTTTATTTTAGTTGAGTATGATTCAAATTAATTTTTCTAACTATGATTTATAGTTTCCTTAAACCGACGTGTGCTGTAGAAGAATACAGATTCATATTGGTGCTTATTACGATTTGACACTTCTGAAATACCAAATATATGATTCGTGAGCGTTTGTACTGATGATGATTAATATCATTATCACCAACATTACGTAGACAGCAGCACTCAATATACTTTGAAGCAACATTAAATACTCGAGGCATGGTAGTTCCACATTTACTAATGCACTACATCATTATCAAACAGTATACAATTTGGAATAACATCCATTATCTGCTCTTTTGTCTACATCCTACACTCTTATTTCTCCATCTTTCTGGTTTTCTAAAAAATAATAATCTACAACTAAACAATTAAAACATCAACTACAAAAATAAAATGATGAGAGAAAAAAAAAACATGTGGGGTTGTGAAGATGTACGCTGTAAATTTTAATTGTTCCCTCATTTTTAGTTACTATTTTGCTATGTAAATAATGACTTTTGTAAACAATAAATTCTATAATTGACCTAATAAAGTAAAAAAATATTCTACCTTTAAATTATCTCCTAAAATTTAATATTAGAATAACTATCTACATATTTAGTGAATTGACCATACAATCATTGTTAACTATGTATGAGTACCATATAAAATTTTTAATAGATTTAATTTTGATTTTTATCCATTTTTACAGAAAAAATGTAATCTTTTATAAAATAAATAAGTCACTTTGATTTTTTATTCCGTTTTCTAAGAGAGAACACGACTCTTTTATCATTGTTATTGTCAACTCATAACAAAGATTGTTACGTGTCACACTAAAATAATGAGTTGGTTGTTATTTTAAGAGAGATTGTTTCTTGACTATATAGTTCAAGGTTTGTTGTTGGAAATTTTCATTTCTTGAGAAAACTAATTAGGGAAACTTCAATGTAAGAGATGGAAGCTTAAGAGAGACGTGTACCATTATTACTTTTTATTTATTTATTTTTTTATATTTTTTGAAAAAGTTTAATGTTTCTACTTTCTTCATATTTTGATTGACATTGCATGAGAAATGCTACTGCATTTCGATAGAAACCGCAGAGAAATGAAATACTCTTCTCTAATTTTTTTTTTATTTTTTTTTATAAAAAATTAACTTGATGACGACAACAATATAACCAAGTAGAAAGAAACAGTGAGTAATTTCTAAAAGAATTTCAATATCATTTGCTTGAAAGATGAACTAAGCCATGATGACCACTACTTGCGTGTTAGAAGTTTGAAGGGCAAATTGTGAAGGTATTTACAGTAACATATATGGGGAATGAGTAGTTGTTTGGGTATGAATTAAAATATGACGGTTAAGAGAGATATATGGAATCTAAGAGCGGAAGATTCGAAAATTAAAATATTGTATAATCAAATATAATACTATATATTTGATAATAAATATAACTATAATTAATTTTTTAATTTAAAAAATTAATAAATACTTGTCAAATAAAAAAATTATCTCAATTTTTATAATTTTTTATGGTTTTATATCTAATAAAATATAAAATTATATATTTTTAAATATTTGTTAATTAATTTACTTTATTAAGTATTTATGTGACGATAAATTATATTTTTATGTTTTATATCATTAAGAAATATGACATAAAATAATATAAGTTAATTGCACTAACAATTTTGTTATTTGTATTTAAAATATATTAAAATATTTTTATATAATAATAGGATAAAAATTAATTAAAAAAGAATAAAAAAATGACTAAATAAAATTAGAAAAAAAATAATATTATCATAAATAATATTAAAGTATTTTTATATGATTATAAATGTAAAAATTAATTTTAAGAAAAAAATGTAAAAAAATCTGAATTAAATAAAAAATACAAATAATATAAATATATGTAGAAAAATTTAAATCCTATTACATAAAGAATAATAACTCTTTTTTTTTTACTAAAAATAGAGAGATTCGAACTCGCAACTTTTTAATTGAGTATAGAGAGACTATACCATTTAAACTATAGCTCATTGACAAGAATAATAACTCTTTTTACTATCACTACATTATTAAATTTTATTCTATACAAAATATCTATTATAATAGTATAAGAACTTTTAAAATTTGTTGGGGAGGGGGGGAAGGCCACAATTTGCTCCCCCTTGAATCCGTCCTGATAAGGCAGGATTTGAATCCCCGACACTTACTTAAACGGATAGTGAGCTGACCACTCGATCAATCCAAGTTAGTTAGTGAGACTATTTAGTTTGCACATATTTATCATGGCGAAAAATAATTTATGAACCACTAAATATTTGTATATATTCTTAAAATTTTTAATATTCAACTATAGTCTATATATATGGCAAGTGCTTTGCGCCTTGTTTTTGATGATTAAATGCTTAAACATGGATTGTCGCTCGTTGATGGAGTGCCTAATAATAATAATAATGAAGAACTGACACAAATCTTCCGAGTAAGAACAAATTTGCCAACTTTGTTCTATGATCTACAAAGGATGGCCTAATAAGCCTAAAAGAAGACAGTTGTGAATGCTATTCCAGAAGGAGAAAGTTTGATTTAACTACGCATTATCGATGCTTTTAGTTTGATTATAATTATTATTGTGGCAGATAAAGTAAAAACCGCTGCATATGGGACTACCAGAAATTATGACACTTTTTTCTTTGTGTTGGTGCCTAACTTGTGTGAAATGAAATTTGAGTTGCTGCTGCTGTGGTCACGTTTTTTGGGCTCTCAAAAAGTAACAAAGACTTATAGGACATTGCATATGTAATTGAAGGTAATGTAACAAATAATAAAGCAAAGGGTGATTAAATCATGCTTGCCCTACTTTAACAGCAATTAGGTGGGAGAAAGCAACCGAAAAACTAGCTAGCAGCTACCACACTCTGCATATATCACGTTCAAGGTCTCTTGTTTTTTTCTTCAATTTGTTACGTTGATATTTTTTTCCCAATTCAACTTCATGTTTCCATTCTTAAAAGACTAAATTGTGATCAAGAACTTGTGGTTTTGTCCTTTTTTGTTTACTTCTCTTTATCTCTTTGAACATGGCACTTTACCCATCAAAGGACTACTAATTATTTAAATTGCTTGAAAAAAAGGAACCATTCCTAATTGGTATTTCTTGGACTTTAGTCTAAATAAAGAGACTTTAGAATTAATATTTTTTTTGTTTGCGCCAGGATATCCATTCGACCGAAAACCTAATGACTAATTCCTCAGTTACAGAGGTACAAAGTAGACACCCTCCTAAACAAATAAGCTCTACTTTACAGATCAATACCCTAAAATTTTGTTTAGATTATTATACGAGCAATTGAAAGTTTTGGTTTTTATTTCATTAATCAGTGACATAAAGACAGTAGTAATAATAATAATAATAATAATAATGCAACTACTTTTGTGTTTGATGGGACTTATTTTTCTGGCCACAAACATTACCAAAACCCAATTCACCCTCAAAGAAAATACGGAACTTTGGTACACATGATTGTGACGGGGAGTTATGATATTGTGGATGATGGATGATGTATAATTGAAGGTTGAAGGGAATGATGGGTAATTTTGCAAGTGAGTTTACTGCTAGGCCCGTCCATATATGGGATATGATTTTTACAGAATCTGTCACCAAAGGGTTTCCATTAGAGAATGACTTGGGCAGCCATGCAAAGAAATTACTATTTTTGTGGAGGGCTTCACATGAGCAACCACATGGTCTATGGACAGTGATTGATGAAAATTTGAGAGAATGGAAATTGGGGAGGGAAGGGTATGTATTTATGAGGCTCACCTAGAACTATACAAGAGTACACTTCTAGTTGTATCTCACACATGGCCCCCCTTTTTTTCTATAGGTTTTGATTTTAGTATGGTATGGGAAATTAATAATTGAGTGTAGGCATTGATAAGTTTTGACCACAAGGGAAAGTTTTTATTCTTGTACTATTCATGTTCAACCCTTTCTTCTACTAACTTGTAAGTTAGAAACTTAGATACAACACATCATCATGCACTATATACTTTAATTATTGCCATTATTCTAAACAGTGAAATACAAATATAAAAGAAAGAAAGGAGGTGGTAACTGGTAAAGGGTAGCTAGCTAGCCTGCAATTCAAGGACAAATGAATATGAAGATGCTTCCTTTTCTTTTGTCTGTATATTCAGGCCTTTTGTTTGTGTTTGTGAGGAGGGTCTTGGACTTGGACTCCAACTCGGTTAACTTTCTTCGGAAAAGGTAGCAAAAGATACCAAACTATGTTGAGTCGGTGTCTTCAGATTATGAAGAACTTGGTTGGGATTGTACCTTACCCTGTTTATTGGTTTTTCACTTTTTTTTTTTCGCTTTGGTTCAACCAAAAGAAAAAGGGTCAAGAGATTCAACTCATTCAAGAACTCGTGTATATATTCAAAAGTGTTGGTACTTGGTACCTCCATTGCTTTTAAGATAGGACCTAACGGCTTGTACTAGCAGCAAAGCCTCTTATGGATTAGCATTGAGGCAAATCTCTCGAAAAAAATTGTTCTATAAAAGAATATGGAAAAAATAAAGAACTAAATAAAAGGAGTACATGCATGGGAGTGTTGATGTGCAGAGATTTAACCATTACTATTACTCTTACTATTGTTAATATCTTTGGTCAACTTTGTTCTCATAGTATTCCTGACCTACTCGTTTGCTGATGTAACAGTTTGAATGACCAAATTGATGAAGGTGAGAATGCAGAATAAAGATGAAAATAAGTCCATTTCATATGGCTCTTTTTTGGGTTGATCCTGTATGTCTCATTCAAAGCCCTATTACTCATGATTTGCCATTTGAAAAAAATATATATATAAATCTAAAGTTATGACTGATGAAACAAGAAACATAGACACAGTTTGAAAACAGAAAATCTCCATAGCTTAGATATTAAGTATGATTAAGGGTGAAAGACACTGTTCATGTTTGAACAATTTAGGAGAGTAAATGATTGGAACTCCAAGTCTCCCCTGCAATAGCAAAATGGAATAGTTCACAGGAAAACAGTTCCAAATAAATAAAACAAGAGGGCACAAAAGAAAGAAGTTTGGTGGGTTTTACTTTACATTACTACATGTTCATTTGTTCAAAAGTTGATGTCTGAAAACCACCTCTTCATGCTTTGAAGGTTCTGATTTGACACTTACGTAAAGGGTGCATTGTATATCAATCTTACCGAAGCCTCTTTCTTGGTGAAAAGAAGATAAAGAACCTCCAAAACATAGAATATCTTCTTTTTCTTTACACTCACGAGATAATAAACCAACTGCTTCAGCAAACATCTTTGAGATCACAAGTTCTATATTTTTATGCCTACCAAATATGATATGCATGAAGGAAGAAAGAAAATTCAACACCATATATAAGCTTACAACAAGCCTTTCAAACATAGGTTAGGAATAAGAAGCTTCACCTTCATTCAGATTCTAGGCATTTCAGTGACCAAACCAGGATTTCTATACACACGATCCTCTCACAAATCAAAGAACTAAGAAAACACGATGGCATGAACAATATTCTCAATGACGGGAAAATCACATATTATCTAACTTCCTTTTCATGGAATTACATATGAACTATGAACAGATTATTGACCGCAATTTACAAATAAGAAAAAAGAAAAAAAAGAACTATATATTACCTGACTGCAATTCATAATACTATATATATTATGATAAAAATACCATGCAATTCAACTTCACATTGAAGAGAAAGATGTCATTTGTCATCATTGTTTATCTTGATTTCCATGAGCTCCTCAATAGGTTGGCGGCATATTGGGCACTTATTGGATTGAAGCCGTAATGCTTTTGCACACTCGCTGCACATACACTGGTAAAATACAACATATGTCATATGATGTGGAATAATGAATAATATAGCAAAATGAATATTTAAAACAAAATATAAACATGGTGATGTGGAATAACCACTGTATCAGTATGTATGGATTTCTACCAAACAATTACTACAGTCTACATACCCTGATGCTGGGAAGAAAGAGAAGCATTAGAGATAAACTTCTGTAATACAGTGTTATACGATTTTAAATAACACAGATGATCAGATGGCAATAAGATATATATGAAATTGAGGTTATGAGCCTATAAGATCACCAGCAACCAATTTAGTCTTCTAGAAATACTGAAACATCAAGAATGATCTTGATTTTCCACAAGAGATTTTTCTTTTCAACATGCAAACAATGGTAAGGTTTGTGTTCATGAACCATCATCCCTCATACATCATATCCATACAAATGCTTAAGATGTACTTTTTCCAAGAAACTGAGTATCAGCAGTAGGTTGGACATGAAATCATACCATATGTCGGCAAGGTAAGACAGCAGTGTCCTTTGGTTCGGTCATGCATATTACACACTCCTTCCCAGGATCATTATCATCAAAATCTGCAGCTGTTGAGCCACTTCCTATTCCATATAACTCTCTCAACTCATAACGAACTCCATCAATCCAGAGAATCTGCCTAATTACTTTTACCTCGAAAGGACCAATACCGTTGCTTTTCACTAAGACAGCTTGAGTTATTTGCATGTGAGGAGATGCATCAATTGTGGAACCATCAGAAGTTTCATCTTCTGAAGTTCTCATACTTGTTTCAGCACATATTACAAGGGGAAACAGATCCTCTTCAGGTGAGGGCTTTGCAAGATCCTCTAACTCAAAGAAACCAAGGTCAATGCCCGTTCCAGGAGGCTGACAAAATTTCTGGCCAACTCCCTTTTGAAAGGGGAATGAGATCGGCGCAAATGCATCGGGATATAGTGGAATAAACCTACACTTTTCTTCTTCTTTGGCTAAGTAGTAGATAGTAAATCTGCCAATTATAAATGAAAGAAGAATTGAGGTTAGACAAATGAAAGTATCATACAAAATTGATATGCATTCGAATTTAACATTCTATTCTAAGTACAATCATATCAAAGTAATTAATCAAATTGATAGCAGTTCTAATAGCCCATATATTTTACTGTCAAATAATGTGTTCATCGGCATGTAAATTTGTTTGAAAAACCAATGAATGCAATATTGTCAAATAAATTGCTCTTAATCAAAGCATATGCAATGCAGAGTCATTATGTGAATGTTGTCATTTAGTCCTTCACATATATGATGGTCCATACATAAGCAAATTGTTCATGTACTAACTTTCGACCTCAACAGCAAAAATGCAAAGATTTCTTGGATCAATGTTAACAAAACAAAGCAAAACACGTTTTTAGTTAATCCGACCAATAATTATATCAATGACAATTATAACTCAAGCAGCAAGCTTACAAACAGTAAAAAAATTATAACTCAAATCATGTAATGTATGCAGCACCAATAAGATAAACACCAACCAGTTGCCTCAATTCTCCAGCATGAGCTATAAGTTAAATCAATCATGATTCAATGTGCTCTTTAGAGTTCAAGCACAGATGAAAATCTCAGAGAAAGGAATGAAAAGTAGGCAGATTATTTTAATAGACTTCAAATTTGTTGCAATAGGAATTGTTGCCCAAAGGGCCATTAAGGGTGCGTTTGTGAGTTAAATTTATGATTACAGTTCAAACTTCAAACCCTCCCCTTCCCTCTCTTCCAGTCCAATACCTCAGGTTACAAACACAAAAAGCTCTTAGTACTAGTTTCATAGCCAACAGATCTTAACAAATATATACAAAAGCCTAAGAAGATTGCAAGGCATAATAATGAAGTAGTGAATCGAATAGGGAAAAATATAGGGTTGTACCTGCCATCAAAGAGGGCATCAAAAACGAAAGAAACCAAGTGGTGATCAGGGTTGAGCTCGTCAATCTCCAGGCGCAAAGTATCTTTATGCAAGTTCACGTCGTTCCTAATCTTCTTAGTGGTTTGATGGTCGACATAGGGCGGTGGAGCTGCGGCGGCGGCAGCAGCAACGGGGGGGCGAACAGGGGCCCAGGCGGGAGCACCCTGATTTGCATAGTAAGGGTGGTAGTGAAGGCGATTGGCATAGTTAGGAGCGTTGGTGGTGGCGGCGGCGGTGGTAGGGGTGGCGTAGCCATTTGAATAATAGAAGGAATGGGTCTGAGGAGGAGGAGCAGGAGGCAGAGGATGGGTACCGACGTAGGGAGTGGTGGAAGGGTTGGTTGGGGGAAAGTAATAGCCTTGCGGCGGTGGGGGCTGAGAAGGCGGCGGCGGCGGTGGAAGCTGCGGAGGATGAGCATCAGAAGAGTAGTAGTACGGAGGAGGAAAAGGAGGTGGGTAATTGTTTCTTCTTCTTCTGTTACTGTTACTGTTGGTGTTGCTCCAAGAGATTCCCATTCTTGAAGAAGAAGAAGAAGAAGATGATGATGATGAATCTCAGCTCCGGATCCGATGATTCTTACAAATTTCAATTTCAATGCTTTGACATTTTTCTTTCTTCAGTAAACCATATTCCATTACCTTTCCCATTTTAGTTTAGCCATTTATATATTTTATATTTTTCATACAAAAATAAATTCTTGACTTCTACATTTAGTCATTTATAGGTCAAAATAGAAAAGTAGCAAGCAAGTCTTGAAGAATGAAGAGTCGTCCATTTGTAACAGCTGATTTCAGAAAAATTAGAGTGCGATTGTTCTAGAATAATTGTGTGTAGCATTATAATATTTTAGGAACAATGTTACATGTCTAAATCTTTTTATGAATTAAATTTAATAGTAAAATTTAAAATAATAATTTTAATTATTTTTTATTATATTAAATTATCTTAATTAAATTTAATTAATAATTTTTTTTACAGTATTATTCATATTTTAAGACATATAAACATTATAATTTATAAGATGAAATATTATTTAGTACTTTTTAGATATTTATGTCTAGAGTTATAATTTTTTAGATATTTGTAATATTGTTCGAGTCTTTTAAAAATTTATTTAGTTTCTTTTAATTATAAGTCTATTACAAAATTATCTAAAAATTTATTACAAAATTCACAAAAATCCAATTATCGTGTTATTCCATTTTATTTTATTTTAGTTTTACTTGTTTTCCTGCCATTAACTACTACTACTTCTATTGTTGGAAGTTGGAACCATACAATAGGTGCGGTTTGAAACAATATTCGTTAGTTTAAATTCTAAAAATAATAATTTTTTATATGAATATATATGAAAATATTTTAGATAAAGTAAATTAATAAATTAATTGATCAATATTTTGTTTTATTAGTACTCCTAGTTAAGTCCATTCATCATGGGTTATGGGCACATTGACTCAATTTTATTGCACCATTTTCTTGATGTGCCTAAGTACATTATTATATGAGATTTAATTTTTTATTAGATTCGCAATGTGAAAGCAAAATAATTTTATGCTCTTAAATAGTAGTAATATATAATTATAGGGATAGCATACCAAAAAAATAGTATAAGACAAATAAAAAAAAATACTTATTCAAAAAAATTAAGCAAACAAAAAAAATTATTATTTAAGGAGTGTTATTCATTCATATTGTTTTCTCTTATTAGTTTAAATTTTTAGGATAAATACTATCATGATATGATATTAAAGTTTTATGTTTGAAAGATTTAGAGTTCGATTCTTATTAAATTTTAAAAATAAAAAAATAGTATAAGATAAATAAAAAGAGAAAAAAAAAACCCATGTAAAAATCAAACAAATTCAAAAAGACTTTTGCTTAAAGAGAAGACTATCAGCTTAAGTTTTTTGAAATACAAACAAAATTGATAGTTATTATAATAGGCATTCCCATATTATAATTTGACATTTAGATACATTTTTATTGATTAATAATTTACTATGATGTAGCATTTCAAGAATGAAGAGCTTTTGTTGATTATCAATTTATCATAATCTCTTAGGAGCACATATTTCAGAGAAGAACAAAAACAAAAGAAAAGAACAATTTACTGCTATCTGCTACATCATCATCTCACTCAGCCTATCTAATTGTGTTATGAACAATTTTCATTATGCAATAAAACACCACTTATCAAAGGAAGAAAAAAGAAGAGAGACATAGGATTAATATCAAAAGCCAAAGAAACAGAAAATGTCACTTCCAAATCATTGCAAAACTCAAACTTTCAGAACACAACCCGGATTCAAATTCAGAATCAGCACAAATCTGGCCTTGTTCTTTTGCGAACCGATACGCAGCCTCTCTGATGATCCCTGAAGATTCTGATATCAGAAGAATCCCTGAGATCCTCAAGACTAATGTACTGTTGTTTCCCCATCCTCAAGGAATCACAGCCTGTGTCATGGATCCAAATATAAGGGTGACAAATTTCATCATAGTGATACAACAAGTTCTTCAAGCTGCCACCATTCCCACCACTAGGCATATATGCCTTATATATGCTTCTACACTTCATTCTCTTGGATGATCCTGGCTTCAATGTGTGAATCTTCTTTAGTATTGATCCCACCCTTATTTGCAGCTCCACTGGCTTATCACTAAAGTTCCATATCCTTGTCCCGGTTCGAGAGCCTCGAGTATGGTCACGACAGCTGTCAAAGCAGCCGCCGCAAGATACAAGGCGAAATCCTTGCACTTTGTCCATGATGGACCTGACCTGCTTCTTGTTCTTTGTCATCAGTTTCCAAGAACTATGGTATTTGTAATAAAGCTGAGTTCTTTGGTGAATCTAGCAGTTATAGGCTTTCTTGTGGCTCACTCAAAAGGGCATGGTGAGTGTTGTGAGGATGTATGATCATAAAATGAGATAAAATAGAATGTACAGAGTATCACTTTAGAAGTCTCAAAATGACAAGAATATTGTTTAGCCCTTCCATCAAGGAATTGGTAGGGTCCCTTAAACCCCAAGATTCAGCAATTGGAAAGCAGAAAAGTAATGTTGTAGCGGTTATTTTATAAAATTGCTTATGGGGTGGCCCTTTTTCCCTTTGTTTCTGTGGAATAAAAGTGAGCTAGCTATGGCCCTGTTGTCACCAATAAAATTGACAAAGGGCATTCAAAGATTCATGATTAGGTCTCATCTTTATCAATAAATCATAATGGGTTGCTTTTGGTTCAATTTAAGATGAATATATAAATAACCTTGCCCTGAATAAGAAATGTTTTCCTTTTTTGTGTGTGATTTTATTCATTTATTTTTTTTTTTACACTTCATTCTATTGTGTTGGATGGAACGTAACCATAATGTGGTTACTGGTTAGTGTTAGTTGCTGTCTCTTGACAAAAATGTTCAAATTCTGTCATTTTAACATTACAAAGATGAACATTATTTATCTACAGTTTTTCATTATTATTATTTATTGTCTTGAGAAATATACAGTTAAAAGAATTTGCTTGACAACTCATGGGAAAAAGTACAAACAGAAAGAATCAGATTATATGAAATATCCTCATCTTGATTATATTATTAAGCATTTATGTAACATCCTGCATTACTATTGTTGAAATTTACAAGTAGAACAATTAGCCAACACCAAAAAATTGTGAAAAGAAAAAGGAGAAAGTAAATAATAAACTTTGAAAGAATTTATGCACAGATTTTACTTCTGTTGATTGCCATTGGCCTGATCTGATATTATGAGAGGCTGATTAAGATCTGCAGATGAATCAGCGGCTAACTGTTGCAAGGTACCGGTGCCTTCTATGTCTATATCTTGATTCTCTTCACATTCAGCTAAGGCTTTATCTAAAGCTGACTTGGCTACTCTGGTAACACATATCATCAGAATCACTGCACACAGCCCAAATAGGAGTATTAATAAAACTATTCTTCCTCTTATCAACTATTGCTTTTCCAAGCTCAAGAAATGTATTCATTGTGATCTATATAGTTAACTACAGATCCTCTAATCAAATGCTTCATTGCTATTTGTACCATGTAATTAAATGCTTCATTCCTGACAGAACTTATCAGAGCCCCAAAAAAACACTGTTGGAAACTCAAAACAACTCAAACATAAACCTTCATAATCTTTATTTAAGTTGGGTAACGATGTAACTTACCAGATATTACAAGGCTTAATATGATGAGAGCCTGCAAACAAAAGAGAAAGAAAGAGGCATATGTTATAAGTATTGAAATTGATAGTATGACTATGAGGTAAATAGCCATCTATTTGATCCAGTATAGAATGTTGAAAGATTTCAGCTTCTAAGGAAACTTAGACATTCATCAATAAGAAAAATATGAAGCAAGAAAAAACAATCCTTTGAAGGCTAAAGCACAGCATGTCTTACCCAATGAGTCTTTGATAACGCACCCCAACCATGCGTGACATCAGATATATCCTTCAGGGTTGTTCCAACATATACAAGTGCCAGTGTTAATGGCTGCAATGGTAACAATTAAAATTATTAAATGTTTTAATATACTGCTTAACCAGAATACCATCTACTATATGAAGTTAAGAATGCCTAAACCTCAGTTTATTTGCGAACAAAGTCAGAACTAATGCAGATGAACTTATTCATATATGAAATTTACCAATGCAGGTTTGCAAACAACATAATGCTATGTTTCGACTATAGTATCCAAAACTTCATTGCAAGAGTATGTCTATGGATCAGGGGTGAAGAAGTTACCATCATTCCTAACCAGGAAGCTAGTGTGTATTCCCCTAATGAAACAGGAGTCACAGAGAGCAGGTAATTTAGCATGCCAAATGGTAGCCATGGTACAAGCCTAAGAAGTAACACAATCTGTATACAGAATACACTAAGCATGAATAAAAACCTTAAGAACACTGTTAATTCATGATATTAAAAACTTGCAGTCCACAAACCTTAAAGCCAGATCTTTGAATTGCTATTGCCACATTTCTAAACTTGGGATAATCATTCAACCTAGAGATAACTAGTGAATTCCCAACCTGCACAAGTGGATAGGATAAATATACGAATAAAAGAAACAAATTAAAGAGCAACTGAATCTTGAACTAATCAAGATACTACTAAATGCAAAAAATTGAAAACTTACTGTTCTACCAAGAAGAAACGCAACTGCAGCACCAATTGTTGCACCAATAGAGTCAGCAAGAAAGCCTATTGTAAACCCAAAGAGATACCCACCACCAACCTGAATATCAAGCATGGTGACTGAAGCATCTTTTTTGACATTCCTTGTTCCAATTTCTTAAAATGTTTATAATGTGAAGGTAGCAAAGATTCTTACAGTTAGCACAGAAGGTGGAACAGACAAGATAGTTAAGGGAACGTAAGCAGCTACCCTGAGATGAGAATCAGCAAAGAAAACATGATGAGCTGCATAAATTCATTCACGAAACGAAGATAAACATAAACTTGACTTACAGAGCAAGTGGACCCCATGGCCCAAGATCACGATCAACCCATATCAAGAAATCTTTCAAAAGCTGCAGAACAAAGAGTGAAAAGGTTTAAACTTTCTATGTACCCAGAATTGTTGGATAGTTTTTCATGATAGCTAAATCCAAAGAACAGAAGAAGAAGCGGGAAGATGAACCTTTTCAACTGGAGAAGTGAAACAAGAAGCAACAGCAGATGCAACAATGAGAACCACAACTGTGATGCTAAGAGCGTAGGCCCACGTGAATCTCATCTTCCAAAACTCTTTAATCAAAATAAAATACTTGGTTACTTTCTTTTCTCTTCAGACGAAAATTCTTTATTCAATGCTATGTTTCTTTTTGGAAGGAACAAAATACAAATATATCAAATCGAAATTAAAACGTTCATATTAAATGTCAGTTTTACAACTTAATGCTTTGCAAAATACTACTACTTTTTTAAAATACTTAATTATTAAGATTGCTTATTATATTTATAGAACTAAACTACAAATTATTATGAGAAAAATGTGTCTCTCGAGTTAGGCCCATTTTTGCATTTTGATCCCTTTATACAAGTAAATAAAGTAAATTTTCTTTTTCGTATTTAATAAAGTAAATTTTATTGTCACAAATATAGTACAATTTACGCCATAAATTAATATGACTTGATTATTTATCGACCCATTTATTTTTTCAGTTTACACTTATATTCTTATGCAAAATTGTTTTTAATCAACGGTTTTGTTTTTGTCAAGGTCGATGATATTTTTGGGTAGTTTTGGTCATTATAAGTTTTCAGCTTAACGTCCGGATTTTCGTCCAAAAATGACAGAAACCCATAATTTAGGCCCACAGTTGTTTCACCCCAACACAATATCCAATATTGAAAACAAAAAGACATGGTTAATGACAGCCGAAGGAAGGAATGTACTTCGCATAACGAGAACTTTTATTAAATAAGGTAGCGTTTGTTTTGGTAGGAGTAAAATTAATTTTAGTATTGGGATTTAAAATTTCAGCTTCTTTACTGACAGAAAATTAAAATTTTTAGAAATTAAAATTAAAATTTTAATAATATTTTTTTAAAAAAATATATTTTTAATTAATTTTTCAAAATTTAAATTTATTTTTTAATTTTTATATTTATCTTAAATTAAACATAATATTGAAATATAACCCAATTTAATATATTTTATCACAAATACAATATAGAGACTTAATTTAGTATCTGTTTCTCAGTACTAGTAGTGTTTGTTTCGAGAGACTGGGAGACTAAGATACAGTATCATGTTTGTTGCCTCAAAAACTGGTACTAAAATTTCTGTCTCTGTCTCTAAAATTTCAGTATTTCAGTACCTCCAAAAAATAGGGACACAGGGGACTGAAATTTTTAGAGACGAAACTGAAATTTTAATAACATTTTATACCTAAGATACCCTCATTTTAATTAATTAATTCTAATTTTATCCTTTGTGCAAATTAGATTAGAATTTTATTCTTGTTTCAATTTCTGTCTCTCACTTTGTATCAAACAAAATACTAAAATTTATTTCGGTCTCTGTCTCTCAATCTCAATCTTTCGGTCTCTGTCTCTCTACCAAACGCTAAGTAGTGTTTTGAAAAGGACACCAAATACATGTATTTTATGTATGTTTGTGTGTCACCGTGTTTTTCAAAAATCTGTGTCTTAGCAAACAAACGGTGGACGTATACCACCGTATCTATGAATTAGTGTTTGTGTTCCATCAAACAAACGCAACCTAAGAGACTGAGATTGAAAGACAGAAATTGAGAGAAGAGATTGAAATAAGTCTTAATATTGTGTTTGGTGTAAAGTGGGAGATAGAGACTGAAATAAGAATGAAACTCTAATTTAATTTGCACAAAGGATAAAGCTAGAATTAATTAATTAAAATGAAGTTATTTTAGGTATAAAATGTTATTAAAGTTTCAGTCTCTTTCCTCAAAAATTTCAGTCTCCTATGTCCCCACTTTTTGGAAGTACCGAAATACTAAAATTTTGGGAATAGAAACTGAAATTTTAATACCAATCTCTGGGTCAACAAATATAATACTAGTTTCAATCTCTCAATCCCTATCCCAATACCTCAAAACAAACGCTACCTTAATCTTCATCTCCCTTTCAAATGTAGTCTAATAGACACTAAATCTTAAATGCTAAACATTATATTTTACAGTTTTACTATACATCTAAGTCTTTTAGTAACCAAATCCAATTAAGTTGGTCAAAATCATCCAAAAATCAGTTTCGTTAGTGAGAGCGTGTCTATATTCTCTAACTCACCATTCGTCTTCTGTGTTCCTTATTCTTTTTTGCGTGTTTTCTCCTCATTGTCGTTCTTTTATTGCTGTTATTGTTGCTACATTTTTTTCCTTTTCTCCTCCTCTTTCGGATGATTTTGCAGCATTATGTGTTTCTTTTTCTTTTTTGTTTGATTTTTTTCTGGTTTTTACTCTTGTTAAGAGTATAAAATAAGAAGAATTATAAGAAGGTAAAATAAAAAGGAGAAGATAAAAATGAGAAACGAAGAAGATGACGATGATGATGGAGAAGAAGAAGAGGAGGATGAAGAGTAATTTTGAGTTACATGGTACCAAAAAGATGATGATGATGATAATGATGATGATGATGAAAAAAAAAGGAGTTTTGAATTTTGTAGAAAAATAACACTAAATTTTTTTAATAATAACACTAAAATTTTTAATTTTGACACCAAAATTTTGCTAAATTTTTTATTTAAATAAATTTAAAATATATTTAATTTACTAAAATAAATAAATTTTAAAATACATAAGACTTATCTCGTTTACAGTTTACACTATAAACGAGATAAGACAGTGCGCGTGATATGTGTATATCTCGTTTATAGTGTAAACAAGATAAGACTGGGTCACGTCTATATATAGATGTCATTTACAACCTTGATCTAGGCCCCATTTCGAACTTTTCCTCCACTTTCTTCTTTTTTCTATCCCTTTCTGACCATATTATCGAGTAAGACGAAGATGACCCGTGCAAATGCACGTGATCCGGACATCAATAGTGTGAACACCACATGACACTATGCTGGGGGCGCCGACTTTACGGTTAGATTTATTATCTTTACATTTATATTATCCCATATATGTATATCCATTTTTAGGATACTTGTCAGAAACTAGAATACAATTTGTATCATTAGCAATTAGGGCCTGTTAGGGAATAATTCTAAAAATATGGTTATTATTTTTTTGTAATTAAGTTGTTAACCACATAATTATTAACTTAGATATTAAATGTTGAGGTAGATATTTTTCAAACGGTTGAAGTTAGTTTATTTGTTACTTGTTTTTTATTTTCTTAACTTAGTTATTAACTATCTAAATTTGATAATTAGATTATTAAGTTAAAGTTTGATAATTAGATTATTAATTATTTAAATTTTTTTATTTAAATAAATTAAAAAATATTTTATTTACTGTAATTAGATTATTAAGTTAAAGTTTGATAATTAGATTATTAATTACTTTGCTGTATATTTTTATTTTACTTAACGTATTGAGAAAATATCTATTAGTTAAGTAAGTCCATGTCAACGTAAAAATTTGTATCGACATAAATTAAGTTAGTACATACGTATAAATTTCTATTGAACAAATGTATACAATAGTTAAGTCAGTTTGATATGTCGATGGATCTATACAAATTTTAATAATTGTGATATTTTTATTTTTTGTCAGAGGCCTCACTTACTTATGCCCTAGCAAGTGAGTCACATGCTTCCACCACCCGACACCATCGTCTCATATCTGAGGGAGGTTGGGTTCGACGACACGGTGTAAGAACCGCAAATTAATTAACCGCTTAAATAAAATAATTTAATTGCCCAAAATAAGTTTCAAAAATTTATAATATTAATTAGAAAATTTAAATATGATATTTGGACTCAATAGATTTTTCTGAGTTGGAAAATATAATTTTTTGTAAAAAATTGCGTAAAAATGCATACCGATAAATTAGCCGATAGTACCGGCTTAATTATGTCCGGTACTGTGTGAGAACAGTAAAAACTATAGAAAAATTTCGAAAAATAATTAAAGTTGAAAATTGGACACAAATTCTAAAGGTTTGGTCCAAAATTGGGCCAAATGGGTAAAAAATCCGTTAGACCGGGCCCAAATTGAGTCTAAGCCCAACATATAAATACTCTCATTAAAGGCCATTTCAGCCACTTCACACTTCATAACTCAACACACACAGCAGTTGGTAGGGTTAGAGAAGAGGGAAAGAATACTATTCACTTTCCCACTCTTTTGCTCATTACTTGAGTTACGGTGCTCCGATTTGCGAACAGTTTGCAGCTACGTGAAGCTCTCAACAAGCTCATTAGTTTCATTTAACTTTTGTTGGTAGATTTTGAAATTTCTTCTCTATTATGCAGTCCTAAGAAATTTGAAAATTTAGGTTTGAGTTTTGAGTAAATTTTTGTATTTTGATTATTTAGGTACTAACTATTAGTGAGAAATTGTTGGGTTCTATTCCCAATTTCTATGGACAAGGTGAGGTTTCTCAAAAACTCTTGTAGTTTGGTATATTGTGAATATTAGGTATTGATTTTGATGAAATATATGATGTTAGTTTGATTATTGATGCTTGTTGGAGTTATTTTGACTATTTGGAAGCATTGGATTTGAGTTGGAGAATCCAAATTTTAGTGTATTGTACATATTGAAAATCGACTAAGGTATGATTTCGATTTTTTTATGTAATATATAATATTTTTGGACACTTAGGCTAGTAGACCTTAAAATAGGATTGAATTGGTTGTTGATAATTGTTGATGTATGATGATTTTGATGATTGTTATGATTTTGATGAACGATGATATTGATTTATGATGTGGGGTTGAATAATGATGACTATGAGGATTGATAATAAATTATAAGGCTTGTTGATGTTGATAAATGTTGAGGATGGTGAAATGATGTTTTGTGATGTTAATTATTGAGATTTAAGTTTTATAAGTGAAATTTGGTGTATGGAATGGATGATATTATATGATACTAAGTTGAGGAATGATGAGAAGGTATATGAATATAATTTAGGTACATTTGGACAATTTTAGATATGGAATAAGTGGTTTTAAATTGAGAATTTTGATAAAATTGAGGTTTTGAGGTTTTTGGTAAAAAAACGAATTATTGGCCAACTTTGGCGGATCATATCTTAAGCCTTAGTTTATAAAATTGATTGGATTTTATATCAAATTAAAGATAATTCAAAGAGTTTTAAAACAGTATAGATTTTGTGGAAATCGAAATTTTGTACAAAAAGATATGATAGTTGGAAGTTGGTGTAAGAAATCTGAAATTCTGTGATGTTGCAGAAAATTGTAAGTTTTGGTTTGTGTGTCCACACACATACCTGTGTCTACGCACCGAGTAGAACGAGTGTTATGACTCATGCGTACGCACGAAGGGTGTGCGCACGCACACTCTATGAAAGTTGCAAGTTGTGCGTACGCACAATATTATACGTACGCACAAGATGGGATGAGCCTTCTGTTGAGTGCATCCGCACGTATTTATGTGTATGCACAAGATGGAAAATTTTACCTTGTGTGTATACGCACACCTCTATGCGTACGTACAAGCCCTGTTTTTCAATAAAAATCTTGTTTTTAACCGTATTACCTTTTCGGCAAGCTTGTAAACTTCCATAACACTGATATAAGACCTCTTAGCATGTTTTTAGGCTTGAAACCTAGGAGAATACAGTAAATGAGTTAGCTAGTTATTTTCTGGTAATGAGTTTAGAAGACGGAGACTTAGGTTTTTGAAGTACTGTGGATGAACTAGCTGGGTATTTGTGATGGAGTACTATATTGATGATGAAATCAAGGACTTGAGAACTCATGATGGTTATGTCGAGTCTGGGATTCGGAGATGAATGATGAGACTCAGAATGAGCTGAGAGATTTTACCATGAATCATTAAATTGTCTTTGAAATGATAATTTCTTTTGAATAATATTAATAAGATGTAGGCTTAAGGGTTCGTCTCGCTTATGCTGAGTTGTAGGCGTAGGGCGTGGGGTTCGGTCCCGCTTACGCTGAGGTGTGAGGGATGTGGTAGAAGTTCCACTCACATACTTTCGGTTATAAGAGTGACCGAGCACTATATCTCAGGGAAAGTGAGTCGGGCACTATATCCCAGGGGTTTCCCATTTTAAAATGTAGCCGAAAGCGACATTTTCATGGGAATGTGTCGAGTTGACAGTTGAACTGACAATGTGATATCGCAGCCAATAGGACAGGCATTCATCATGTGCATTTCGGCATTTCCTATATGTTTGCATTGCTTTGCCTACTTGTATTGTTTGCCTAATTGTATAACATGTATATATATGCTTTCTGATGTTTTTGCCGTATATGTCTTATTACCTATGAATTATTTGTTTGTATCTATTTGTGTCTGGCACTGATGTTGAGGAGGTTCGGTAGGTGGTGGCGATAGGGTCACGTGGAGGTTATGATGGTGAAGGGTATGGGATCATAGTGTTGATTTAGTTAGAAATTCCCTAAGCTAGATTACCATTGTCTCATTACGGTTTTAAGTTAAGATTTTATATTTATATTAGTATTGCTTTAAGTTTGAATCTCAAGTTTGATGTGAAGTTCTAGAATTATCTTTGGCGCCCCAAAATCTTATATCTTATATTATTGGTCACTATTATCATACTGAGAACCTCCGGTTCTCATACCATATTCTGTTGTTATTTTTTTTGATGCAGGTCGTAACCCACCTCGGTGAGTTGTATGATGGTGACAGAATGGAGAATCTTTATCATCTTTTCGATTTTTTTTACTATTTTGTTTTAGTACTCTCACTTTTGTATCTATATTTGCCTTAGAGGCTAACTTTGAAAGAGATATTGTATATGCTGTTTTAACTTTCAAAACTCTGTTATGTCTGTATATACTAGTCAGCCTAAACTTTGCGGGCTGAGAATAGTACTTTGTGATACTCATATATCTACATATGCCTTGTTATCTTGTATCTATATCTTGTGCCTTTATGCTTGTAGCTTCGCGTGAAGGTTTCGTACTTTTGTAACTCTACTTTTGAGCTTATTTTTTCATCAGGCCTCTCTCTCTCTCTCTCTCTCTTCTCTCTCTTCTCTCTCTCTCTCTCTCTCTCTTCTCTCTCTCTCTCTCTCTCTCTCTCTCTCTCTTCTCTCTCTCTCTCTCTCTCTCTCTCTCTCTTCTCTCTCTCTCTCTCTCTTCTCCTCTCTCTCTCTCTCTCTCTCTCTCTGGGGTGAGGTTTAGGGTAATTAGAATGTTACACACGGTGCCTCTCAGGGACTTTGTCTTCGACAATCTCATTACCCAACAGTGCTAACAACTTATACCCTATCCTTACGATCTTTTTTCTTCCTAAACCACCAAGGTTGCTCAATATTAGACTCTTCAACTCGGACAACGAACTTACGCACCGAGTGCATAACAGTAACGGATTCTCACACTCAAATATCACTCTATTGTCACTGTTTCTCATATGACAATTGGAATACACACAGACGACATATTTGCTACTACTAGACATTTTTGCCTATATTTTGGAAGAAAAACGGAGGAGAAGAAAAAAATGAAATGTTTGTGAAGAATACCAAGGGTTGCACATCCTTTTATAGCTGTTGAAAATTTGTCTTACTGTATCTCATTTACACCGTAAACGTTATAATTTAACACATATCTCGTTTACAATGTAAACGAGATACGTGCAAACTTATCTTGTTTACACTGTAAACGAGATAAATCATCCTACGTATTTTCGTAATAATTTTTAAAATTATTTATTTCAATAAATTAAATATTTTTTTAATTTATTTAAATAAAAAATCAAAATTTTGCTACAAAATATGAAAATATCTTCTTTAATGTAATATTCTTTTTGCTTCTTATTCTTCTTTCTTTCTTTCTTTCTTTTTTTTCTCTTACTTCTTCTTTTAAGAGCATTAATTATCATATTATACTTTAATGAACATATGTGTACTGTATTCCAATCTTATTTAGTTAAATGAATGCAAGTTTACATTTAATGGATTGAATTTTTGTCATAAACAAAAATATCATTAAAATTTATTTAAAGTGAGACAGAATTTAAATACAATGATAAAGAATGTAGAAAGTAAATTGCATACTAAAAGATCACATTAACTCTATAAAATAAGATAAGAAAGAACATTACACAAAAAATATTGAACCTTTTTAAAACATTACACATTTAATGAATTGAATGCTTATCTCATATATAAAATAACACATAACAAACAAAAAAATAACATCGAAATATCTTCACTAACACCGAAATTTTCAACTAAATGATGCAGATTCACAAATTTTAAATAAAAAAGAGAATAAGTGAAAAAAATCTGTAGATAATGTAGCGAAATTAAGCAGAATAAATGCAAAAATTCGAAAGAGAATTATTAGTGATATTTACGTATAAGAAGACGACAATGTATCTGATATATGAAACGATACATAAATTTTTAAAAATAACAGCAAAATGTCTTCACTCTAATATTGAAATTTTCAACTATGATATCGATAACGACAATGATGACGATAATAATAATGATAATGATAATGATGGTGACGGTAACGAAGGAGCAGGAGTAAAAAGAAGAAAAAAATAAATCAAATGAGAAAAAAGGAGGAGGAAGAGGTGGTGGTGACAATTGACAGCAACGACAATAACGAAAGAGAAAGATGAGAAAAAAGAATGATGAAAAAAAAAACCAGCAGCAGAGATGTGTAAGTAAGAAGAAGCAACAACGCGTTCGAAGATAAAGAAAATTACGCGCATAGTAAGTGACGCATGATGTGAAAAACGGTTATAACAATTTAGTTGTAGAACTTTTGTGTAAATTTTAAATGCATTTGTTAATTTATTTTTTAGAAATTAAAAATAAATAATAATAATAATAATAATAATAATAATAATAATAATAATAATTTGAGATTAATCAAAATAATTATTCATATACTAAAATTAAAATATAATAAGTTCAACTCTTGAAGTTAACAAGATATTGTTTTGTAGATTATACATGATGAATGACATTTTGAAAAAGAAAATTTATATACTAAATTTTCTCTTATATTTTTATTATCACTTTATCAGCAATGTTTAATAACCAAAAAAAAAAAATGAGTGAAAGTCAATCAGAATTTACTTTATTTAATAAATATTAAATAAAACAAGTTCTATTTTTTTTTTAATTTATTTTTCTAGCACAACCGCTCCATTATATATATATACAGAAGTAATGATGTTTGGTCAGCTACTCACAAGGATTTGCATAATACCAGCTACCACTGCTAAATATTTGTCATATTTTAACGAAGTAAACTACTTCATGTCAGGAAAATGATTTTATTTTATGCTGGAGCACTCTTCTCCCTTACCATATCATATTTAAATCATAATGTAAGATTAAAAGCATATGAGTAAATAAATAGACTTGCTTTCTCTCAAGTTTGCACAATCTTTTTGTACCTTGTTCACGCTGACAGGTGAGTGAGTCACTACAAGTTGATCCATTTTTTAGTCACCCATAGGCCATAGCAGAAGCTAATGTGAAAATATATACCAACATGAAAAAAGACTTAATGGAGCAACCAGCTTTGTATGCAACACAATCAAGAAACTAACCACAGATCTTATTCTTAGGCCCTCAGGAACAAAAGAGAGATGTGCACAATATAGTAAATAGGCTTTGATCTATAATGTTGATCATCAATAAATAAAATATATTTTCAGACTCCTCTTCTGCTAATCTACAAGTGGAAGTGTGGAACAATCTCATGTATACATAATCATCTCACTTTTAACACTAACAATTCTATGAGCAATAAAGAATGCCAAACTAATCATTTTACAGAAACAGAAAGAATCCAAACTTGATGGATCCAAGCACCACCATTTTAGCTTCAAAATCCTAAGGGTATGCAATATTATATTTATATAGGATATGCTAACACTTCCCTCTAAATCCATTGTAGGGCTATGTTGAACATAATGCATTGAGAAGTACATGAGCTAACATGAGGTCCACAAAATATTGATGCCCAATTTGGCCGTCTCGCCACTTCATCTTCGCCGGAGCCCTTCCGTAGTGAACACCATCATTACAACGGTTATCAAAGTGCCATGGAAATGTCATATCAAAGTTGTCGATCACACCAGACACAACGCCGGCTTGCTTTAATTTCTCTAAGAACACACCATTGAAAACCTCCATTTTGTTGGGATTAAATGCTAGTGATCTTGCATATCCACCAGTTGCAACAGTGTTCCTGTAAAAGACTCTAGGCCATGCCAGTCCCCTTTGTTTCACCTTCCTCATAACATCGGCCCAAAAAGATGCTGCATAGTCTGCTCCAACAGAAAATGCTCTTATATTACGCCAGTGTACCCCATCGTGCAAGCCGGAGTTCATGATCACAGTGTCTGGGATTGTGTCTTCTGAGAAGTATTTCAACAGCAAATTTTGAAACCCTTCATCCCTCAGAGAATCCAATCCTAGATAGTTTTGTGTTTCATTCCAATGCCCATTGAAGATGCTTGTAATCCTAATTGTTTGAGAAGGATCTTTTGGGTTCGAGAAGTTCATGTCAAATCGTCTTGGGACAGCATGTATCTCTGGCAAATCCAGAATGAAATTGAGCATATTTCGGATAGTGTCAACATGATTCGAATCGCCCCAAAAGAAAATCCAGCGACCCTTCAAGCAGTTCCAAGCAGACTCAGCTGAATACATCTTGAATGAGCAGTGAGTTGAGTACACCCAACCATTACTCTCCAGAGTTCCCAAGGAGCCATCACACCATGGAGCTTTGCAAGGAAAATCCGGCGCTAAGCATCGATACCTACCATCATTACCTATGAGACATTCATCATTCTTGGCATGCCTTGTCCACCTTCCACACCACACATCCCTGCTAAAATCAGAAGCTTTGCAAGCCTTGAGTTCTGGTAATTGAGCACTGGTTCTGTAGAACCTTATCGCAATGTTGCGAAGACCTCGATCATGAACAAATCTCCAGGGGGTGAATTTGAGTCCTTCAAAGTGTCTATAAAGCAGGATTATGGTGAGGTTGTAAACCCCCTCAAAATCTGGATGAACTTGCAGTGAAACAGAGTAAGAACCATTGCTGAAATCCTTCACTAAAGGCCTAGATTTCCATGACTCCCCTGAAAGATCAGTTTCAAAGTAATCACCACCAACACAGTGAGGCTTCCCTAACTCATCCAATGCTTGAAATCCAAACTCATGAACATCACCAGCTGATAGCTCTATCATTCTTTCACCACCATCCAAACCAGGAATCACAATCTCTACAGTCTTGGAATCCTTACAAGGTTCACCTCCATGAGCAGACCAATGAGCTAGAAGGTTTGAAGTCAAATTGGGCTCAAGTTCACTTGAAATCCAACTTACAGTAACAGGATCTTGATCTTGGGACCCTAAATGAGCTTTTCTATCCAAACTAGTGGGAACATAATGAGAAGGTAAAATATTTGGATTGGAATGAGTAAAGTTAGGAGAATGAACCCTTACAACAGAAAGATGATAATCTTGGCGAAGCCTCCAAGTATGAATGAGATTCTTGACGGTGCATCCATCAATGCTCCAAACAAGAACCATTCCAAACAAAACCAAAGCTGTGAGCAACCCAACACGCCAATGGTGTATTGGAATGGACCACACTCCCCATTGATTCACCACCACCTTCTCAGGCATCACAAGCTTCCAAAAAGCGTCTAACTTCAAAGATGCCCAGAACCAAATCCAGCACCAGACACAAGAAAAGTTGTTATTTTTGACAACAACACTCCAAGAAAGTATCTTAAAAGCACAAATGTCCACTTTCTCGAGGGGAAAGAGAAATCACAATACTTTAATGGAAGAAAGAGAAAAACAAGTGGCTCAGAAGGTGAGGTTCAAAGTACCATCAATGATGTCTGAAGGTTGAAGAAGCAACGGCATCACGAAGCTACAATGTTGAGTATTAATGAAAACGGGTGCTGTAATAAGTAATAACCTCACCAGATTTAAGAAATTTCCATTCATTTCAAGTCCATAAATCAAGTTATAAACTTCCATAGTATTTTTAGTAAACTTTTATTTATTTTTATTTGTTTTTTGTGAGCATTTATATTTTCTCTTCACCTGTGCATTTTTTTTTATGCCTTTCACTAGTTTCCAAATTCCAACAAGTAAAACAAATAAACTTTTTTTTTTTTGGATCTTGAATTACTGTCGTCAATGAAAGTCAAGTTGGAGTCAACATATTATGCAACATCTTAATTGCATTATCTTAAGGAATTGCTGCTGTCTTAATTTTTTTCATACTCAATTTCTCCCACTTGCCCCTTATTTATTAACATTCACTTCTGTATATGTTACACGTTACCGGATAATGAGATGCATGTTAATAATTTGGTAAATTTTATGGTATTTATAATTTGTTGTCTAATTTTTGCTTAAATTTGAATATTTAATAATTATTTGTTTTTTATATTTTTAAAATTAAATATTAATTTTTAATTTTTTATGATAAGTTAGACAAATATTTTTAAGTACTATAACAATTACATGATAATTTTACTCTAGTGTTTTGTGTGCTTGTTCATCTTTAATGTAATTATTTAACACTTTTCATATTCCTTGATAAAATGTAGTATTTTCACTTTAATGATTGATTAGGCATTCATTTATTCCTGTGGAGTGTGGAGTAAATTTTTTTATACTTCATAGAGAGATTTTACCTATTTATTTTAATTAAAAAAAATAGGGAAACCAGGGAATCCTACGACGGTAGGCCAAAAAGGCAAAAACTAAAATCGAAGTTAATGTTCGTGTTAGAAAATGCTTATAAAAATGATTAGTCAGTAAATAAATGTTATAGAAGTAACTAACAATATAAAATTCGTATTTCAAAAAATTTTTACATTTTAATTTAATTAATATATTGAATTGTATTTATTTTTTGTGTTAATTAAATCCAAAAATAAAAATTAATTACAACTACTAGTAGAATTATTGGCCTAGCTAATCAAATTAAATTACATAAATCTGAATACGGTGCAGCCTACAGTGTGGCGCACCGACACGGGCCCCCTAAGAATGGAATTCCAATAAGAAGCAACTCCGCCGCTCATAATGTAAATAGTTTTTTTTTTTTTTATTATATACGTGTTGCTAAGATTTTTATTTAAAGAAAAACTAAAATACTTTTTAGTATTATTGGCGGTGGCATTTATGCATTGTCCATGGCAAAGCAACATGGATGGTAATGTGACTACCTGAATTTAGCCACGTGATGTGTCCCACTCTAACCACAACACGTCAACATTTTTGTTTCTATGCACCAACACCAACTAATCATCTACCACCACTTCACGGCCACAACCGCCGCAACATAGGAGGTGATGGTGGTGGTAAACTGGTCTTGCCACCTCAAGGAAACCCTCTTCCATAATATGATAATCTTGCCTCTTTAACTTTGATAAGTGATTTAATAATCTGCAGAATGAGAAATTATTACGTGTGACTCAATCATTCTAATTCAATAATTAATTTTTTTTTTAAAAAAGGGATAGTTTATAACAAGTTTGATGAAAAGTCGTATTGCTTCAGAAGATGCACATGTTATTCATGATCCTTGATAATAAGTAATAGAAAAAGAATGGCAAACATGTATTTTTGTGGGGTTTTAATTTTCCAATTTTAATGCATGGATGAACTGTGAGAAGCTACATTGAGATGTGAATGCAATAGACGGACACAGCTAGTTCACAGACAGTGCAACGGCAAAGGCAGGCACTAATTTAATTCTGCTTAGCCTAGCACAGCTGGTGGTTAGTGCTTAATTATTGCGAGTAAATGTATTTAGTAATGTTGTTAAAGATAGGTCCCAGCAGCATCAGCATGGTAGGCGCTCTCATTCCAAACATTCTCCCTAACCAATGTCACTAACCAACGTCCATAGCCCAAGTCAAGTGAGTTACGGTGCAACGACATCATCTCCATACACACCTCTTTCAACTCAGATTACACATTACACTGAGTTAGGTTAAAGTACCTGCATGTCAACAGTTTCTAACATATAAAAATTATTCAGATCCTACATATTTATTTAATGATATTATATATATGATTATTATTTACAAAAAAATATTTTTATTTTTAAATAATTTAATCAAATATATTTAACTATCGAACACTATTATTTTTAATCAAATATATTTAACTATCGAATGCTATTATTTTTACTTAAAAAGTATCAAGTGAATACTTACTATATATAATTTTTTGGTTCATACTTCTAACAAAATTCAACGGTCCAATGTCTATCTTTGACCCCACCGGCTACTGTTCAGTTGGTACCCACCCCACCGAACAATTACTTGCCAATTTGCCATCACTTGACAAGAAAAGCAAGGGAATGACATACCACAAGGATAAAGCAAAGCTGGAACCAAATATCACTTGCTGCTACTATACAATTTGTTTGGTTGAAAAAATAGCACTCCTTGTTGCGTTGGTCGCCATGATTGCATATTTGCATTAAGTAGTTTGTTAATTACTTAATTCCCATGCCAATCTTGGTCTTGTGGTACAGAATTTTTTATGCAGGAAAAGTACATACTGCATGTTCTTCCTTCATGCCAATCTTGGTCTACTACACGTTTCCATCACATAATATCACTAAATCCGGAATCATGAGAACCAATCTGCAGGGGGCAGAGAGCATTCATATGCAAGAAGCAATTGAGTTGGCTAAAATGTAGCAAAAAAATGTTTTAAAATCTACTATATTAACAAAAAATATTATGACTAAAAGTCTTAAAACTGATTCAAACCCCTCCGCCAAAAAAGAATAATAAGAAAAAGAAAACCAGGAAAATTATGCACGCGAGAAAAATGGAAGATTAACAAAATCGAGAGACAAAGAAACTGAATCTAACAATAATAAGGGAATGCTGCAGTGGAGAGCTAAAAGACACTAATTCCATGGATCATCCCAGCCCTTGGGTCCTTCTCTTTTTAAGAAATCAATGATAGCTAGGACAGCTTCTTCAGATCTGTTAGAGAGTGAGTGGTTTCCATATTCAATTTCTACTTTCTCTGCACCCCCCATTGCTCTGCATAATCTGCACGTTTACAGAATGTATCCCGTGACCATATGAACAACATTCATATATCTGACTCCTCTCAACTTGTTATTGATTGCATATAGACAAAGTTGGACCAGATACGAGTAGAGATTTTACCGTTCAACAAGTTCCTTCTTATTGACATAATCTGGCACATATTCATCTGCCATTGAAAATATAACCTGCGAAAGACAACCCATGCCAGTATGAGTAATTGATTATCGTCCTACTTATTTTTATTTTTCCTTTTGAAATAATGTGGTAGTTCTCTTGTTTCCTATCTCTCAAACAACAACAACAAAGGCTTGTCCTTTTAAGTGGTATCTCCAGTCTCCCAAAACTGGATTACAATTTAAAGATCTTAAGTACAATTATTTCAAAACGAGAGAAACATCACTTGCACTTTCTTTGTAATATTCATGCCAAAGTGATTAATCAATGGTGAAAAACTTCAAGGTTTTTTTTTTCTTTTTTCTTTCTTTCCTTTTTTTTTATGGTGAGAGGGAAGGAACCTTAGGAGTCACTAGCATGATCTAAGACACCTACAACAACATAGGTCACCCACCCCGACTATATGAGCCAGGTCTTGGTAAATGGTAATATGTTCTCTTCCTGTTTAGGTCTCCTTCAATTGTAAAATAACATTCCCAAAGACAATTCGTATATACCTTCTACATAGAGGAAAAAGAAAGAAATAACTTATTTGAACAATGGCTATTGTAGCAAAATAACTTAAGCCAAGGTTTTACTTAATCCTACAGCTGAATAAATTCTGCCCTTCAAAATATTATCAAGAGACCATACAGAAAGAGAAGAACTAGTTAGCTTAACTGGTATATGCTCACCTGGCAATGTGTGCTAGACATGTGTCCAAGCCTCATCCTCAACTGATCTTCACTCAGATCGGAACTGAACAAGTCGTCATCACCATTATATGCACAAAGGGAGTGATATCTGAAAAGTAACTACTTTTTAGGAAGGAAGCAGTAGCATGGCAACAACAAAGACCCTTTCTAAAGTATGTAATCAATGTCCATTTTAGCAGAGAGGAAAATATGCATTAACATGTTGTGCATGTGGTATTTCTCCATCAAGAGGAGAGAAAATGAGGGAACAACAGGAACACAAAAGGGGACCAAATTTTTTTAATTAAAAAAAAAAGGTCAAGGAAAAAAGGAAATTAATTTTGTCAAACATCTGATCAGGTTAAGTTCAAATACAATAGCTAACAACCAATAACCTTGTTCAAATATACGATTGTATAGCACTAGTTTATTTGGAAGTCTGTCAGCAACCACGTTTAGCAGCAGAAGAATATCATTCAATTGCTAAACCTGTGATTTTTACAATTTGACAAGCAAAGCTGGAAGAAAAGATGTGTGTGTACCAATAGCATTCATGAACGGGGTAAATCACAGCTGTAAATTTGTTTCAAGCTTCAACTATCATATTGAAAAAGCAAAATTGTTTCAAGTTTCCTGAATGTAGAAAAGGAACTAATGGAATATGATGCATAAGGAAATTGATATTGTTAAGACAACCATTGGACTCACCATTGGAGAGCAAAAGAAAATTTGTCCAATTGAATAACATTCATTAGTTTCTAGACAAAACATGAACTATGCAGCTATAGCATCAATGCAGAAATTGTATAGCTGATCCTACGTATTTATATAATGAAATCTAGGCTTATTTCAGTATTTCATGCTCCTACAATAGTTTTGTAAAATCACCTGTATGCAGTTATTGGAGAACAAGGATCTGCTTCTCTTGGCATTAATTCTGAACCTCGGCCTTCACTTATCATTTTAGCCGCCAAGTCAATCATAGAAGCTGTCTCAGGGAGTGTCGCTCGATATTCCCTGTCACTGACTGGAGCCTGGATGATTTAACGTGAATAGAGAACCAAGCTTTCAGTGAAAGGAACGACCATATTTTTTTTTGTTTTGGGGGGGGGGGGTATATATTGCCATTTGACCAGACACAACATCCACTTTTTTTTTTAAATAATTTTTTCTCCCCTTCTGCTGGGCAAGACTGAAATCTCATATTTCAATCCAAAGACTTTGAGATTTAAATCATACAGGCCTTACAAGAGTAGGAGGAAGAGAACCACATGTTAATGCATACGAATGAGAAAGCTGTATGAACAAAGAGAGTAGCACTGTACATATAGTAGAAAAAAACACAACCCCTGTCTATATGCATATTATCAGGGAAAATGTAGTTATGAATTCATCCACTGTAATTCTGGCATCAAGAACAAAGTTAACACGAATGGTGTGAATTTTGCAATGCAACAGCAAACACCATCAGCTGAATGTAACAAAATCCTTTAAAAAAGATAAATGTTTCTGTTTTTTCACAATAATGATTTCACCATCACTAGGCAGTCAATGGTGACATCCATATGACTTACTATGAACATTTTGAAATGAATATAGTTTCCTATTTTGTTTTTGGTTGCAGTTATGTTCTTATAATAGTCCAATAATCAAATTATAATTTAGAAGGACGTGATATAAATAAGCTAAGGATCTTTGTTCCAAAGGTTAAGATGCTTTTATGCTGTGCCAGATAGTGAACGTAAAATACTAATCTAGTAAGTACAATTGAGTACCTGCAAGATGGCAGCACGAACAGCTTTGGAGCAAGCAAAATTTGTTCGCATGTAATGCACAATATCCTATAAAACATGTCCAACAAGAAGTTTACTTCACTTGCTTAACATTGTGGTAAAAAATTTATGGTGTAGGATTTTAGGGAAATAACAAGTAACCTGACAACCAGTACTATGCCCAAGTAATACCACACCTTCGGAATCTTGTTTGTTAATTAGATAATTAATCAGCTGATCCACCTCTTTAGCATCCTTCAACATGGATTAAACAAGAAATTAAAAATGTATGCATCATTAACCTCATCAACTAGAAGAAAATATTAACATTGCAATGTTCAGCTAAATCTGGTGACTAACTCCCTGGTTTTACCATAACTAACAAAGCAACTGGAATCTGCATATATGTTGGTTATGGTTATGCAAATGATCATAACTCAACAGCAGAAAATTACTAAAAGAATCTTATAATAAGGTCGAGGATGTTGACTCTAGTAATTCCTTGAGCTAAACGTTAGTAGTACTACACTGAATTGCAAATTGTAATGTAATATTCTAGAGCAACAGTCACAAGAATGGTAAAACCAGGAATAATTTAGTTGTTTACTTGTTGCAAGCTTGAGGTGCCATATCCACTGTAAGAAGATGACATGAGGAACTGAACCAGTGACCAATTTTCACGGTCCAAGGCATTTGCGAGAAGTTCCAAGTAGCTGGAGGAAGGAAGATGAAGAAAATGGATGTCAGATAGAAAATCCTGTTAGGTCCAGATACTCTAAAAACTCCCGTTAGAATCCGAAGAATGTAAAAACATACGGAGTAGCAAGAAAACCATCGGTCAATCCACCAATAAAAACGACTTGCCGTTTGTAATCGCCAGTCTTAAATGCAACCTGCAAATAGAGAATGCAACACGCTCAAAATTATTATGAACAGAAAACGATTCGGAAGTGGAAAAAGAGAGATCAGAAGGTAAAATTTCAAAGAGACCTGAATAGGATTTGGACCGTACTTGAAGAGTACCCCACGGAACTGATTTTTGCGGACGATAGGACCGGAAAAGTCAGCGGTGGCGGCAACCGTGGAGTTAGCGGACATTTTTAAGCTGGAAGACCTATCGGGACGGCCGCCCCTGACGATCCCAGAGAACCAGGAAACGGGAGTATAAGAAGAGGATGAGACAGAGGGAGAAGCAGGGGAAGGCGACGGAGGATTCATTTTATTGGCTTTCTAGTTTGCAGTCATGGCTGTGGGGCCAGATCTTCTCTCTGCACGCAGCACGAGGTGCTGTATTGGGCTGCTGTCAGAACTCAGAACTCAACAACTGTGACCGGCCCACGACGGTTACGTGTGGCGCGTGTGGATCACTGTCTCATCCTTCCGCGCGTCCAACTAATCCTGCTGATTCTTGTTTCGCGGTGGGTGAAGGTGAACAACTCAATCGGAATCAACTGTCTTCGTGTAGAATTGAAATTAATTAAATATTAAATACTAAAATAAAATAATAAATCAGATGATATTTGGAAACATATGGTATTAATTGTAATATTGTTAAGTATAATTTTTTATTTTTGTTTAAAAAATTTTAGTACGAAATCATAGTTTATAATTTTAATTAAAAAGAAAATCTTTCACATAATAACTATTTTTTTACTATCGACAAAATTACTTTTAAATAATTTAAATATGTAACAAAAATGTCTAACAATAAATATATTTTCTCAAAAAATATTTTAAAGATTGAATTTTAATGAATTTTTTTACGAGCATAATTAAAAAATGAGATATTATTATTTTTAAAATTTGGTAATTTTTTTAAGTATAAATTTTTTTGTGTTTTTTAAAAATATTATTAGTTGTTAATAAAAAATTACAATAAAAAATATATTTAACAAAAAATTATCAAATTTTAAAGATAATAATATCTCTTTTTTTAATAATATTTACAAAAAATTATATCAAAATTCAATCTCTAATGTATTTTTTGAGAAATACATATTTAATATTAGATAATCTTGTAAAAAAACTAACATTAAATATGTATTTCTCAAAAAATGCATTAGAGATTGAATTTTGATATAATTTTTTGCAAGTATGATTAAAAAAATAAGATATTATTATCCTTAAAATTTGGTGATTTTTCGTTAAATATATATTGTTTGGTGATTTTTTAAAAGTATTATTAGTTGTTAACAAAAATATTATACAAAAAAATATATACTTAACGAAAAATCACCAAATTTTAAGTATAATAATATCTTATTTGTATAATTGTGCTCGTAAAAAATTGCGTCAAAATTCAATTTCTAAGATATGTTTTGAAAATATATATTTGCTGTTGGATATTTTTTATTTTTTGTTGTGTTTTTAAATTATTTAAAAATATTTTTTTCAAAAGTAAAATTTGAGTATATTTTTTTCAGTATTTAAATAATTCGAGGATATTTTTTATGGTTAACCTTTTTTAATTATTACACTACTTATGCACATACTATATGAAATTTTTAACAATCTCGCTATGTAATCATTACAAGTCTAACCGATAATAAATCAACAAATATTTTTTAATTGCACTCCATATTAATTAATTATTATTAATTAGTAATTATTTAAATTTTATTTTTTTAAATATACAATTAATGATTATTAATTACAGTTGTTTAAAATTGACTAGTTAAAAATTATTTATCTATATTTTTTCAATTTTTAAACTACATCTAGTCTTAGTTAAAAATTAAACTAGAATGAAACATTTACGAGATATTTTAACATGTCATCTCAATTAAATTTTCAGCCACTAAAATCGTATTTGTTTTTTGTTCAAATACATGGCACAGACACAAATACACAAGCAAACATATACACAAAGATACACAAATATTTCATTGTATTTAGTGATATTGAACAAGACGCACTAGTATAAACTAAATATTAATTTTACCCCTATATTATCACCAATGGAATAAGAATAAGAGTAAATTATTAAGGATAAAAGAGTAAATATTTGTGTCTCATTCAATGTGTTTTCGTGTCTCATCTTTTTTTAAGGACACTAAATACATATATTTTATGTACGTTTGTGTGTCACCGTATCCTTCAAAAATCCGTGTCTTAGCAAATAAACGATAGATATATACCACCGTGTCTATGTATTAGTGTCTACGTCCCATCAAACAAACACAACATAAATTTTTCTAGTGGTCTTTGAGATTTAAGACTTTTATTGTTTTAGCCCTTTAGATTCAAAATTCATTATACTAGTCTCGAGATCCATTTTCAAGTATTATATTAGTCTTTAGGCCTTTTTTTGGTATTGAATTAACGAATGAAATATTAAGCTAGTTCTGACTTGTGTGCTGTGCTAAATACATGACTAAAAATAAAGTTGTTTTAGAGAATAAATGAGGATAAAACGGTTTACGTTTCATATAAACTTTTAATTGTGTTTTTGTTTTTTTCTTATTTAAGCGCCATGCGAAATGATGTTTGGTTCTATGTCTAGCGTGACAAGTCAGAGTTAACTTAGCACTTAAAAAAAAGTCTAAAAATTAATATGATATTTAGAGTTGGATCTCAAAAATTAAAATAGTAAATTTTAGATTTAAGAGATGAAAAATGGAATTTAAAAATTTATTTTCGGGAATGTAGTCGATTTTAATCTCTCTTTCACTAATAACTTGTTTTTTTCTTTGGACATGAGTAATACTTGATAAGTACCCAATTTCATTTTGTTTTTGGTTAACGTACCCAATTTCATTTAGATGGTCCATGGGTTTTCTTGGGCCTGTATGAGCATACAGAACCAAACAAAAATACATAAGTTCCTGGGTTTGTTCCCAAAATATCTGCATTGTTAGCTTTGGGCTAAGAAGTAAGAACCTTTTCCTCTTTGGTCCTTAGGCATTCAGGATCCAAAAACAGATATCCCAGGAGGATTTTAATGATTTTTTTCCACAAAAACCGGGTAAAGAGAAAATGATTTACGATACTCTAGCAAAAAGAGAAAAAACTTAAGACCAAAAGGGAAGAAAAAATAATATAACTTCCTGAAATGTGGTAGTAGATTGAGATAGAGATTCCTACAAAAAAAAAAAAAGAGATTGAGATAGCGATGTTGAGTGTTGACCTCATATGCATTACCCATAATCCATAGATTAATTGTATTTCATGGCGAGCCTGAAACATGCAAGTGATCCTTTCATTTTTACGTCAGATGCTTTTCGCTTTTCAGTACTCCGAGAGACAAAATTTTATGCTAGTTTCCTAGCTAGCTACGACAAAACAATTTTTTTTCCTATAATGTTAGGAACCAACTCTATATAAGTTAAGAATGAGCCAACTAGTAACCGGATGTTGCTACTAATAGGCACACAGATGTTTTTTTTTTCTTGTAAATTGAATGGTTTTGGATATGATTTCTATGTTTTGGATATGATCAAAGCATCTGTTCCGTGATTCTCTCCTAACACTAACGTGATCAACAATAATTTAACAAACAAATTAAATTATAAATTAATAAATTAATTATAATTAATTATATTGTTTTATTATTGGCTGATTATTAGTTGTTCCATATACTTTTCCAAAAAAATATTAGCTGGGCGAAAATTATTGGGAGTGGTTTGATAAGCGTTGTCGGAAATTTGTGGGTTGTTAACATTGTGTGTTAATTGGTTATTTATATTCACTCACATTTAAATTGTTTAGTTTTTTTCACAAATCGTCCCATTATATATCAAATCCTTCAGTAATTTTTTTTTTACTGCTCTACACATCAAACGGTCCGAATATTTTTATTTTTAAAAATTTTGAATATATTTTTTTTGAATGTTAGATATAAAGATTTATTATTATTTAATTAATTTAAATATCTACTTTCATGTACCAGTTATTTAAAAAATCAAAAAAATTACTTATTTTTTGTTCTTTTCTTTTTCTTGTAAAGATAGAATAAAAAACAATATTTAAAAGATACAAGTTACACTGTTAAAAAAATACTCATGTTCTCAAAAGGTTATTAGACCTTTTCAATTTTAAATAATTTGGGTTTGGACATATCCCTTCACATTTAAGGCTGAAAAAGATTTAGAACGTGGACTTAAACTTGTGTATAAAGTGAATGTTGTTCAACAATAAAGATTAATGAACTTTTAATTTTAGAGCATGTAAAAACTTTATATATACGGAAAATATGATTAAGACATGACGTTTTCTGCTTAATCTCTGCTAGTAAGCTTACTAAAACAAATTAAAGGTAGTTTATTAGTTTATTTGTTGTGTACCCATCCCACCACCACCGGCACCACCCACCTTCATAATTATATTAAGAAGCTTACCGACTTAATTACTGTCCCACACCCACATATGGAAAATTCATATCCCTACTTATCCTTTAACGAATTATATTACAAAACCAATCGATCGTCACATACATGAATCATGACTTTGTAATAAATCATCAGCAGCAGCATTCTCAATCACTCCAATTTATTCCCTAACACTTCATTCCCTTTTTACCTGCCTCCTCAATTCTCATTATGATGAACTAGAGCTGAATTATTCAACATCAAGTTAGGGCAACATACAATGCACTCCAATTTAATATTTATAATTTTATGTATATAATGAACCTCCAAAATTATATACTTATATATTATATCTAATCTTATGTATTTATTTTTAAAATAATTAATAAATATAAAATAAGACAACTTTTGATTTATTTTGGTTAGTTTTTATTGTCTTCAAACATTTTCTATATATACAGTGAATACTTAGTTAATTAGTGATTCCATCATCGTCATCATCATTGTTATTAATATTGCTTTTCAAGTTATAACGCAAATACACGTATAGGACCAGTCGCATTTGCAAGCTGTGACCAGTTAGAACTCTGTCTCAAACTCCCTTTTTTATTTTTCACGATGAAATTTGATTTGAGTTGACTAAGGTGCTCGTGTCGGAAAGTTTGTTGATAGCAAGTCTTTCTCAAACTGGTCAAATAAATTATGAAGCTAATCCTCGTTTATGTTGAAATTGGATTAGATTCATTCTATATATATGAATTAATTAAAGCAAGCAATCAATGAATGAATTGAAGAACCAAATGCATGATGAAACACACTTAATGGATGGTGGAGGCAGGTGTATATATATATATATTATGGCTTTCATATAGACCTACCTTGCTCCTCTCCTCTTTCACCGGTACTCTATATCAATGTAAATTGAAACTAATTTCTGTCCACAAGATTTTACAATAGAAATTCAGTTTGAATAAAATGTGAGCTGGCAAAATGTATCACACCTTTATACATTTATATCATTATAAACGACTAATATCAATGCAAAAACTATTATTGGACAATGGAGTACAATAATGAATTTATTATACAATAAGCCCATCACTACTCATATAGCAAGCTAGGATTAGATTTAGAAGAGCACTTTATTATAAAGTCATCGTATTTATTAGGATTAAGTATGATTTTTGTCTTTAAGTATAGACTAAAAATTATTTTTATCTTTAGCTTTTTTTTTACATGCAAAATCGTCCTAAAAATTTAACTATTTTAAAAAATTTCTTTATCTTAAGGACCAAAATCGTAGAGGTGGCGGTAGAAGCGAAAACAGAGATAGATCGTGCAGTAACGGATTCAAAAAATTTTGATAGTGGGACAAAATATATATAATATAATAATAATTTTTATAATAAAAATATTACGTTTACATAAAAAATTAGCTATCAAATTATCTACTATAAATGTGTGTATAAATACATTAAATACCTATTTTGTATTTCAAAATTTACAGTTTAAGATTTATTCTGTACAAATAATTATTTTATATATACGTAGCATAATTGTTGTTATAATTATATTTTGTTATTGTAAAATACGATTAAATTTCAAAATATCTAATTACAAATTAAAATATCTAATTGTTGTTATAAAATTTGGGATGTTTCTTTTTTTTACAAGATGTTTCTTTTATATATAGTAGTGGATGTTTCTTTTTGTACAATGATATTTTTTGCGCACCGCGGCGGTGGTCTGCGTGACGACACGACGATAGCAACAACAACTCAACGGGGTGGGCTGCGTCGCTTCACTCGTGTGACTTCTCCCTGCAATTGCAGATGTGACTGACCTCGAGAATTCCTTCTAGTAGCGATGCGCACGGTGCACTGCGGAGACAGCGAACTGTGCGACGGTTGCCGGGGCACTTCAGCAATGGCAATGTAGAGGTATGCGTGAACAAGAACGTTGACGCGATAAAAGAGGCTGCGGATGCGATTATGAATTGTAATTATATATGGGCGATTACTTTATTTAATCTTTATTATTCAAAATTTATTTAACGTTAATTATTTAAATTCTGAATTTTTTTAAACATATAATTTATAATTATTAAATGGAATTGTTTAAGTTGGGTGGTTTAGGTGTTGGTTCCTTGTAATTTTTCTTATTGAGACATATAAATTATTTTGGTTTATAAGTCATACAAGTTGGGGCAAACTCAACAAAAAGGACACTCATCCATACGAGCGTGTTAACACGCGCGCTACTCAATGGTTTTCATAGCACACTTCGCGTTCCTCCTCCTCCTCCTTTTTCTTCTCCTTTTCCTTTGCGTTTCTCCTCCTTTTTTTTTCACGTGTTTCATCTTTATCGTCGTTTTTTACTACTGTTGTTGTTCCTGCATTTTTTCCCTCATTCTCTTTCTATTGATTTTGTAACATTATGTATTTTTTTGTTTAATTTTTTCTTCTTAAGAAGAATTATGAGAATATGAAATAAGAAGATAAAGAAAATGAGAGGGAGGAAGAAGAATAGTTTTGAATTATGCAGAACTTATCAGAATAAAAATACACCCAAATATTTTCGTGTTACACCCAAAATATCTTCGTGTTACACCCAAATTTGCTACAAATACAGAAAAATGTTTCCTCTAATATTGCATTTTTTCTCCTTTTTTTCTTATTTCTTTCTTTCTTTTAGTTAAATAAATGTAAGTTTATCATCTTCCAAATAATTTTGTAACATTATGTATTTCTTCTTTTTTGTTTGATTTTTTGTTTTGTTTTTATTCTTGTTAAGAGAGTAAAACAAGAAGAAACTTGAGAAGATAAAACAAAAGGAAAAGATGAATAAGAAAAAAAAGAAGAAGCAGCGGAAGATGAAGAGGAAGAGAAAGAGTTTTGAATTATGCAGAACTTATCAGAATAAAAATACACCCAAAATATCTTCGTGTTACACCCAAATTTGCTACAAATACAATTTTCTCTAATGATGCATTTTTTTCTTTTTCTTCTTTTTCTTATTTCTTTCTTTCTTTTAGCTAAATGAATGTAATTAAATTCATCATCTTTCAAGTAATTTTGCAACATTATGTGTTTTTTCTTCTTCTTTGTTTGAGTTTTTTGTTTTTATTCTTGTTAAAAGAATAAAATCAGAAGAAACTTGAGAAGTTAAAACAAAAAGAAAAAGATGAATAAGAAAATAGCAGTAGAAGATGAGAAAGAAGAAGAGGAAGAGTTTTGAATTATGCAGAACTTATTAGAATAAAAATACACCTAAATATTTTCGTGTTATACCCAAATTTGCTACAAATACAGAAAAATATTTCCTTTAATACTACATTTTTTTCTTCTGAATTGAATCACACTTCAGCCACTTGATTGGATTCAAAACAATAATCAATTTCGTTCTGGTTCAATTGACAATCTAAACCTGAATTATTCATTATTTTCAACAACGAGATAACTGATGATGGAGGAAAAAGAGAAAAAAAAGGAGAAGAAGAATTCCAATGAAAAAAAAAAGGAAAAAAGAGGAAGAGGAAGAGGTGGTTTGATGACGATGATAATGAAAAAAAATAACGAAGAAGAACATACAGTAACGATATGAAAGCGCATGAATATAAATGACTTGTATAAGAAAAATACTTATTGTGTATATATACAGAGGATTGTTGGCCTTGAAGAAAATGAAATCGTCCTATTGTGTGTATATATATAGTTATATAGTGTTATACTACTTGCTTTTGGAATTCTTTTAAAATACTCAAACTAGATAGTTAGCTTCTTGTATAGCTAACCTGCGATTAATTGATGAACTACAATTAATAAAGTATTAAGAACTCAACATACATATAGATATGAACAATTAACGAAAACTTTAACCGTAACTTTTAATGATTATCACTTGAAAGAAAAGCAAAGATTATTGTGTCTGATATATATATATATATATATATATATATATATATATATATATATATATATATATATATATATATATATATATATATATATATATATAATTTCGTTCACCACTTTGACAAGCAATTTTGTCTACTAGCTACTACATGATGCATGAGCCATTCAACTTAATTAGTCGTTAATAAGTATATTAGGAAGACATTAAGATCTATACCCCTTATTAGTTCTTGCTTCTGCACATGACCAAGGGCGTTGACAATGACATATATGATTTAATTATACAAGCAATGTCCAACATTGGAAGATTCGTTTAGAAGACCATAGACTAGCATTTCTTTGAATGAACGATGATGCGCACAAAGGCAGACAGCAAGCAATAGAAAATGCAAGAATCTGCTAATCTGATCTTGGCATCTGAAAAGAGGCCCTAATTATAATTAGCACAAATATCCTGTTTCCATTGAGTTCTGTCCTATACTTTTTTATTATTCCTCAAGGTTAAACCAGCTTTTGCAACTATAGACAAGTAGTACATATATATGACTATTTAATTTAATACATCAAGCATCTCTTGCACATTTCAATAATTTTGATTTTTTTTTTCAAAACACACTATCAACATCAAGTAATTATATTCTAGATAGTACAGAACTTAAGTAATATCCCAAATCAAATCCATTCTTGATGAATTTTTAGTTCGACAATTTAGTTTTTAATAAATTTTAGTCACTAAAATGGTTTTTAATTTTTTATTTTTTAAACATATTAATTCTCACGTTAAATTTTAGTAAAAAGTTAAACAAATTAATTATGTCGTTATTTATTAATAAAAATAAACCGTTTTTAAAAAAAAATTTAAATTGTCATACCAGTTATTTTATATAGACAAATAATTTAGTATGAAAATTAATTTATCTAACGAAATAAAAATTTGAAAACTAGTTTAATTATTAAAATTTATTAAAAACTAAAGTATTTATCTAAATTTTTTTAAGACTAATTTAAAGTGAATGTTACTCTACTAATTAAAATCATTTAAAATAATCGTGATATAGAGTATATAATAGATATATGTATAATTATTAATTAAAATGTAATTTACATACATTAATTGATCATAATTAAAACTAAAACTCCACGTGATGATGATCATTACAGATTACAACCAACAAGAAAATAACTTTTTATGATGATATATATGATCCATTATTAATTTAAACTCTTGTTTTAAATGATATGTGTTTCTTTTTTAATCAGTGGTGAAGATAATACAAGTGGTTTAATTTTAACAAAACCGCTAAAAGAATTGTCAAAAGAAAGTTATTGCTCAAATATCAAGAAAGAAAACCATCCCTTCAATAATATATATAATAATGTAAACATGCCTCTTAAAAGTCGTTTCATTATTATATCATGATCATCATATAATGGGTTTTTGCACGGGTTCATTGTTCATACATTTTGGTTATCATATCTAAATTAAAATTTAACCAAATTGATGAAATCCCATATTGACTTTATGATTGCCCATGATTGCCTTTCATCTACAAGGATTCGCTTTGGTTTAATTATTTTATTAGTTCATATAATTTTATTAAATTTATAATTAATTTTTTAAATATATATTTTTTTAATTAAATTTTTATATTATTTTTAGTTTTATAATTAAATTACTTTTAGTATAAAAAATATTAGAATTAATCGATTATTTTTTTATAAATTAAAAATATTCATAATTAAAAACTAATTAAATTTTTTACTATATTTTTTTATAAATATATTTTAATTATAAAAATTATCTAATTATTAAGTTGATAATATAAAAATATAATTTAAAAATAAAATATAAATTTAATAAAATTATAAAAACAAATAAAATAATTAAAACATTTACTTTATTTTGTGGCGAAGATATGGCCGGTGATATTTTTTTTCATAGGCCCTGCGCAGGGTTGAAAGGAATTAAGCTAAATTCTAATTGGGGTTTACTATTTAGCTTATTAATAATTAAATTTATTTATAAAATTTAAATTTATTTTATAAAAAATTTACAAGTTAATTCAAATAATATATATTATTTATTTATCAATTATAGTTTATGTTTTTTATTATCATTATACTAAAAAATATATGTGTCCATTTGTAAGTTAGATATTATTATTGTTATAAATTATATATATAATTGAGTCAATTTAATACAGATGGTGAATTAAATTTAGTCAAATAAAGTTCGACTTGTTTAATATATAAATTTAAATTTAAACTCAAATTAAATTCATCTACTACTTATAATTGGACTCTTATTAATACTCAAATATTTTGAATGTACGAAGTCATATTTTGAAACTAAATTTTAAATATCAAAACTTTACCTAACCAAAATACTGTTATTAGCATCTCTATAGTATCCACGTATATCTCAGCCACTACAAACGTAGTTATTTATTACCAAATTATCCATGTATAACTCGGAGATCGCATGCGTAGTTCAGTTATCACTAGGGGTGTACATGGGACGGGTGAAGCCGAGTTTGATGTGATCCAGACCCGACCCGAAATATACACCGGGTCTATTTATTAGACCCGAACCCAGCCCTAGACCCGATGAAACCAATACACTTTCGGGCCACAATTATACCGGGTGAAAACCGGGTAAAAACCGGGCCGTTAACATTACATTATGTTGATACCTTCTTGTAAACTAGCATGTAAAAATATCCAAATTTCCAAGGCTCCAACCATTAGTTAACATGGTAAAATTCACTTAGAAAAATATAACAAGAACCAACCATTCTTCAAAATTAAAGCATAACCACAATCAATACTAATATTGTCTAATAATACCAAATATTTAAATCAATACAAATAACACAATCTTATGTATTAGTCTAAAATCTTATGCATTCTAAACATAAAACATTAACTTATAGTCTTATAATGACTAATAACACAAAATATTAAGGTTTACAATACTTAAATTCCACGTAAGAATAGTCATGATCCATCACTAATAACACAAAATATTAATTGTGTATGATGACCGGGCCACCGGGACGACTTCGGGTGACCCAAGCTATGGCCCGGACCCGACCCGAAATAATGACCGGGTCTATTTTTGAGACCCGTACCCGACCCTAAACCCGATGAAATCACTCCAAATTAGTTCCTAAAGTGTTCGGGACTGGGCCGGGCCTTCGAGTCGGGCCGGGTTTGTGCATCCCTAGTTATCACTATGCAACAATAAATAGAGGGCGGTCACAGTTATAGAGGGGCATCGAATACAAATCACTTTCAAGTAGTAGCTTTAAAATATTCTCTGATATTAAGAACTGACTAGAGTGTCGGAATCCTTTTTATAGGTCTGGCACTCGGGTCAAAACTCTGAGAAGCTTAAAAAGCGACACTAAAGCTTCGGAGTTGAAGACTTCACTGGTATCACCGACCTATATCTCGGAGAACGGTTCTGGACAGGAACATTTGGCACCCACCGTGGGGCCAAATAAGCATAACCCCATATCGAATTACCTTTTTTTCGTGCTCTTTTTTTTTTCTGTGCAAGGTTCCAAATCATGACGAACAATTCCATAGCTCCACCACCATCCCAACCAACGCCGAGCTTTTAGCCACGAACGCTTCCTTACAGGCACAGGTTCAGAGAATGATTGAGCTCTTGACAGCCAAATAAAATAATGACAAGGAGAATGATGAGCTTAGAATGTTAATGATGGCAACCCTAATGAGGAACACCACTCCAAATCAAACATGAAGTCGGGGGGAACGCCTCACAGGACGAAAAGGGGAAGAATGAGTCCCTTTTCTGAAGAAATAATGAATTTTCAAGTGCCAAAAAACTTTATACTTACAACAACATTAGCACCTTATAAGATTGGAGATCCTAAAGTGCACGTCACTAAATTGAATCCATGATGTTTCTCAACGGTGCCTCTAACCCTCTTTTATGTCGATCTTTTTCCAATTTTTTAGATGGAGCTGCTTTACTTTGGTTTTCAAATTTACCTGTAGGTTCAATCTCCAACTTCGTTGAGTTCGATGATCTTTTCATAAACAACTTTGAGTATAAAAAACCTATGTGCAAGACTCAGACTACCTCAACACGATCAAATAAGGACAACACGAAAGTTTGAAGGACTATATGACAAGATTTGTAACAGCGGCAATGAAAATTCCAGACCTTAATCCTGAAGTCCATTTACACGCTCTGAAAAGCAGGCTCCATCTAGGCAAATTCCAAGAGGCGAAAGCAATAGCAAAGCCAAAAACTTTAGCTGAATTCAGGGACAAGGCAAACGGTCAAATTGAAATTGAAGAATTAAGGGAAGCTAGAAAGATGGAGAAATCACTACCTCGCAGAGATGATGACAAGAAAACCAAAATAAACAGCATACGAGAGGGCAAGAAACCGTTTAAATTAACACCAAAGTTTGATTCCTACACACAGTTCAACGTAAAAAGGGAAGATATCATAAAAGAAATTTTACATGCCAAAATAATTAAACCTCCTAGTAGGGCTAGAACGTACCAACACCAAAAGTATGTTGATAAGAACAAATATTGTGCATTTTATCAGAAGTTCAGGCATACAACTGACGAGTGTGTAGTGACAAAAGACTTGTTAGAGCGACTGGCACGACAGGGATTATTAGATAAATACGTCAACGGACAAATACAGAGGGACACGGTGAGCCTCTCGATAGGAGTAGAACAATCGAACTTAACTACAGCTGCAAGAAACAATGCAGGGTGGTCAACCCCAAACCCTCTTCCCCCAAGAAAAGTCATCAACTACATCTCAGAAGGATTTGCATGCAGGGGTTACAAGCTCAGCAAGGGGGGGTAATAATTTACATAACCATGCTAACCCTCACGGGGGAGGAAGCCAAGAAACATGACCCAGCTCGACTCATACCGAGTATCACTTTCACCAAAGCCGATTTCTAATCTAAAAGATAGAATTTGGATGACCCCATGATAATCTCTATAAATATATGGGAAGCCACATTTCGGAAAGTGCTAATGAATCTAGAAAGTAGCGCCGACATATTACTTTTTCACAACCTTTCAGAAGATACAACTAAACAAGAATGCTATGCAGCCCTCATAAGGGGAATTAGTCGGTTTCTCCAAGGAAAGAGTCCCAATAATAGGTTATGTATGGTTAAGGATGACTTTAGAGGAATATCCCCATTCGAAAACCTTAGATATCCAATATTTAATGGTTGATTGCATTAGTCCTTATAACATTATATTAGGACGTCCGTCCTTAAACTCTTTCAGTGCAATTATTTCTATAATTCATCTATGTGTTAAGTTCCATATGAAGGATAATATCATTGCGACAGTGAACTCCGATCACAAGGAGGCAAGATAGTGTTATAATGCAGGATTAAAGGCCCATCCGTCAAACTTGTATCCAATCCAGCGAATCAACTTGGTCTATAACTTCGACGACGTACCAACATTAGCGGAGCTCGATCCTAGATCCGACAAAGATGTCTGACCAAAACCAGCCGATGACCTTCGCTAGATAAAATTAATTGACAATGAATCACAATATACTAACATTGCTTATGCTCTGTCTACAGTTGAAACACAAAGGTTACTTGCTTTACTACGAGCAAATGCCGATCTATTTGCCTAGACTCCTGCGAATATGACTGGGATAGACCCTAATGTCATTTGTCATAAGCTTGCCCTAGACCTGGACGTATGACAAATCTGTCAGAAGAAACGCAACCTTGGAAAGGAAAGAAACGAAGTGGCAATCCAAGAAACTCACAAACAATTAAGTGTCGGATTTATCCGAGAAATTCGGTTCACATCATGGTTAGCAAATATAGTTATGGTTAAAAAAACCTCGAGTAAGTGGCCCATGTGTGTAGATTTTACCGACCTGAATAAAGCTTGCCCGAAAGACTCCTACCCATTGCAGAGCATTGATAAGTTAGTAGATAACACATCTGGCTTCAAAGTGCTAAGCTTTATGGATGTCTATTTAAGCTATAACCAGATACTAATGCACCTCGAAGACCAGGAGAAAATAACATTTATCATAGAGCATGGAAATTTTTGTTACAAGGTGGTGCCTTTTGGCCTTAAAAATGCAAACGCAACATATTAGAGACTAATGGACAAGGTTTTCCAAAACCAAGTAGGTAGAAATATGGAGGTATACGTCGATGACATGGTGGTCAAATCAGAAAATAAATGGAACCATCACTCTGACCTTGAGGAAGTTTTCAAACAACTAAGACGGTACAAGATGCGTTTAAACTCGAAAAAATGCGCCTTAAGAGTGCAAGGGGGAAAATTCCTTGGATTCATGCTGACGTACAGGGGGATTGAAGCTAATCTAGAGAAATGTCGAGCAGTACTAGAAATGAAGTCTCCAGGAAAGATCAAGGAAGTACAACAATTAACTGGACACCTGGTAGCTCTATCACGTTTCTCACCTGCGGGTGCAGCGAGATCATATCAGTTTTTCAATAGTCTAAGAGGGATAAAAGCTTCACATGGACAGATGCTTGTAAAAAATCATTCACCGATTTCAAAGGCATTCTTGTCTCCCCGCCTATATTACGCAAGCCAACGCATGGTAACCCACTTTATTTATATCTTTTAGTTCTACTCATGCTATTAGTTCTGCCCTTGTAACAAAAATAGGTATGGAGCAACATCTGGTCTATTTTGTTAGCAAATTTTTACAGAACGTAGAAACTTGGTATCCAATTATCGAGAAACTAGCATTTGCCCTGATCATCACATTGCGATGGCTCCATCATTACTTCCAGAGTCATAAAATCATAGTTCAAACTAATCAACCACTACGCTAAACATGACCGAATCTTGCAGGCCGCCTAATCAAATGGTTGATAGAATTATCGTAATACGGCATATCATATCAATCCAGAGAGGCACTTAAGTCTCAGATTTTGGCCAACTTCATAGCTGAATTCACCACAAAGGATGATGTCTTCCTAGTGTGGGAACTATATATTGACGGAGCCTCCAATAAAGACGGATGTGGAGCAGGAATCGTTCTTAAGGACAAGACTAGAGTATATGTCGAGCAGTCCATCACATTCTTGTTCAAAAAAAGCAATAAGCAATTTGAGTATGAAGCCTTCCTAGCCGGTTTACGCTTGGCTAGGGAAGTAAACATTCAACATCTTCAGGCCTATTGTGACTCCTTGTTAGTTGTCCAACAAGTAAATGGTAACTTCCACGTAAGAGATCCCCTCTTAGAACAATATTTAAATGTTTAAAAGAATCTAATTCAAACTTTTCAATACTTCGAGATCGCTCATATTCTAGAGAAGATAATCATAGGGCAGATATTTTATCTAAGTTAGCCACCTCTAAGATTATGGATAATGCACCAGCTATATCATAGTTAACGCTTGGAGAACCGAGCATATGCAGTGTCAATGTTTATGCATTATCATAGGCAACAGATTGGAGAACACCTTACGTGGATTATTTGAAATCAGGGAACGTCCTTGCATCTAGAACAAATCAGGGAACGTCCTTGCATCTAGAACAAACCCAAGGTTGTTCAAGAGAAAGGCAAGCCATTTCACTTTAATTGGCGACGATCTATACAAGAGAGGATTCTCCAGAATGCCCCTGAAGTGTCTCAGAAACGAAGAGTCTGACCTTGCCATGTCGGAAGTGCACGAAGGAATTTGTGGAACACACATCGGAAGACGCAGTTTAGCTGCAAAACTTCTACGAGCAGGCTACTTTTGGCCTTCTCTAAAAAATGACTGCATGAAAAAAGTTCAGCACTATGACAATTGCCAAAAGTGTGCACCAAAAATTTTCACTCCTGCCGAGCTATTGCATATCTCCGAGGTAGGATGGCCTTTTCATAAGTGGAGCTCGACATCTTTAGACCTTTTCCAATTTCTAGAGGTCAGGTAAAATTCTTACTCGTTGCAATCGATTGCTTTTCTAAATGGATAGAGGCGCAGCCCTTGGCTAAAATCACCTCAGATAAGGTACGATCTTTCATATGAAAATTTATCATATGTAGATATAGATTGCCAAACGACATTGCCACAGACAATGGTAGGTAATTCACTGATAAGAAAATAGCATATTTCCTACAAAATCTTAAAATTAAACATCATTTTTTTTCTGTAGATCACTCACAAACTGAAGGTTATAGAAGGCTTAGAGAAGAAGGAGTTGAATTTATGACCTTCTTTTACTTTAATGAAATAACCTTTTTAAAACAAACTTTTAGTTTGAATCTGTTTGAACTCAGCAGCGAAAAATTTATGAGACAATTTATTTTTGTCTCATGAATATCAAAAAATAGAACAGAGCAGGGAAGAGAGAAGCTGACACCATCATGTATCCTAGTTCAGTTGCCTTGTGCAATGCAACCTACATCCAGTCTCTACCACAACAGTGGTGGAATTTCCACTATAGTTAAAGTATTACATACACCAATTCCATAGGATTGATACAATCCTTTCACTCTCAAGTTCTAACCTAACTTGACTTGGTTATGCTAATACTTAACTCTTCACTCTTAGTGCTAACCCAACTAAGAAAGAGATACCTCACTAGTACAAGAAATAAGACACAAAATCAACCTAAAGAAATATGAAATCACTCTAGGCTTTTCACTCAAGTGTTTCTCTCTGCCTCTTTCCACTCTTAGGCTTTTCACTTGAGCTCTCTCATTCTGCCTTTTACCTCAGGAAATTACAGAAAGATAAATATTAAAAAGAAAATTACAATCTATAAAACATGAAGGAGATTGATGCTTCAACAACCTCTTTGCTATGTGATAAACCAGATTTGCTTGCCTCTGATTTAGTTCCTCATTATGGCGGAATGCTCTTTTGACTAGGAAGCACTGTCCAAGTTGATGAATTTCTTCAGAGAACTCTTCTCAGAACATAAACCTCAAAACACTGGTTATCTCTCCTTGACTTCAGAATGATGAAAAATCTTCTTTTGTATCTCCTTGCATGTTAATGAGTTACTCTCTCCTAGGTCAATCCTCGAGCTGTGTGCTTCACTAACTCACCACATCACTTTTTTTTGTTAATCCCCAAATTAGAAGCTCTGGTTCTGACTTTCTTTGTTGACCGAAAGCCACATGACAGTAGAAACAAATATTTTCAATGGTAAATCCAAATCTTAGCCATTAAAATACTATTTAGTCCCCAAGACACAAATTTGACCATAGATATACAGCAGTGTTGATCAGAGGCCATCTTTTTCATGTATCCCAATTTGGACTGGCAGAGAGTTGGGAAAGAGTAGAAGAAAGCATGATGCATGCAAGAGAAAATAAATTACCTTTAACTTCTTCCATAGCTTGATTTGGTTTGATTTCGGTGGTTAGACCTCTGCCTTTCTTACTTAATCCTTCTCTTTCTTTCTTCTTTGGTGAACAGCTTAGAGGCTAAGCTTTCTCTCTTTCTCTGTGTTTTGTCCGAAGTGACACAAAGTGAACGTTGCTTTTGGTGAAAGAAATTTGGAGGGATTTGCTTGAGAGATGAAATCAGGCTTGGGTTGGTATTTTTCAAGTTCAGCCCATTTGTGTTCCTTGCTTTGTTTCCTTTGGGCTTTCTTTGGATTGTCAGCCCACCAGCAGGTTCAATTTGTTCCATAGTGGGATGCAGCTATATATTAATTTTTGGCCTGCATCACTCAACCAAAATAATCCAAATTAATTGGGTAATTAGCCCAATAATCTAATGTTTGTCACCATCAATTATGTTAGTTAATTTCTTATCTCACACAAACACAACAATAATAAAACATAAACACATAATCCAATAATCCATATATAAATCCAACTCAAATAATCAAAGTATACTTAAAACAAAACACACAACATAATTTATAAATCAACACAAATCAATTATCAACTTCCGAATCAATAAAATTTGAATCTACTCTACAAGTTGAAACACCGCCTCATTGAGCCTCAATTATCAACTTCACATTCACCTACAATTAGATGATTATCCAAATTTAGAACAAGAAATAGATACTTAAATATTATACAAATACTAAATTAGTAACTAACAAACAAATTACCATCAACAAAGCCTTTATTCTAATTGTGAGTACAAATTACAGCCTCAACATTTTTTAGCAACTTACGATTTCTATATTTGTTAATAACATGAGCTCCAATACTAAAGGCAGATTCTGAAGCCACTGTAGTAATTGGAATACTCAATAAGTCACGCGCTATGATTGATAACTTTGGATAACGTTACTCGTATATATAATTTTCACCATTCTAAAATATCTAAATCTTCAAAATAATCATTTGATAAAAGTGGCTCATCCAAGTATGTATCAAGTTGATTCTTTTCACTAGAGACCTCAGCTTGATGGTTACATTTCATCAATTTCTAGCAAAATAGAAATATATCATCTTGTTAGGATAGAACAATGATAATTAATAATACAAGATAATCTAAATATGTTAAACATTACTTACACCAACAATCGCAAATTGCTTTTTGCCTACACTTTCAGGAGTATGTAACATGGATGAAGATTGAATACTAAGTCCTTGTGCGTCAACAGTTGAAAGAGAATTCTTGTCATATTTTTCCAAAAACTTATATAACTTCTTTTTTACATGTTTCACCTTTTCTTTTGCAGTCTCAGTATCAATCTCTTTGTACATTAGCTCTAAAGTAGAAATTTTAAGTCTAGGATCAAGAATAGAACCGAATGCAAGAAGGACACTATAGTTTTTCCAATACTTCTTAAATTTGTTTATCATCTTTTCTTCCATGCTCCTTAGAAGTTCATCTTCACTTCTCAAACTTCCTATTAAAACACATTGAATATGATATACTTATAGAAAATACAAATTTGAGGTAGGATAAGATGTGCCAGAAATCAAATTAGTGATTTCATAAAAAGTGTATACAAATTCACACATCCTTTTGGCTCTCCCCCATTCATCAATCGAAGGACAATGCTTATAAGCATGATTGATTGCATTTAAATACTCAAAGACCTTCCGATGCTTGATAGCACTTTCAAGAATAATAAGTAGAATTCCATTGAATAGTAACATCTAAATGCAACCCACTTATTAAAAATTTCAAATCTTGAATCGCTGAAACATATTCTTTAAACCTTATCATTCTACTTTTCGATTCTTTTACATATTTCACACTTCCTAATCTTTTCAATGCATTATGAGCAATCTTTAATCTGTCTTGCACAATGAGATTCAAAATATTAACAGAACAATGAATATGAAAGAACTCCCTATCACACAACTAATCATGCATATTTAAAGTACTTTTCAAATAATTTTGGCATGGATCGTTAGCAAATGCGTTATCTAAAGTAAGAGTCATAATCTTCTTTTCAATTTTTCATTCATTTAAAAGCTCAAAAATTTTAGAAGACAATTCAAATCCCGTGTGAGGAGGAGGCATATGAAAAAAAAACTCAAAATTTTAGTTTGTAATTACCCATTTAAATCAACAAAGTGAGAAATTAAACATAAATAACCCTCAGTAATGATGGATATCCACAAATTAAAAGTAAAAAAAAACTCTATTAGAAATGGCTACTAAAGTACTTTTAAATTTTTATTTTTTCTTTGAGTAATTTTTCATCACATCCTCCTTAAGAGTATTCTTAGTAGTGAGGCCTAGAGTTGGACTGATATATTTTACCGAATTTTTAAATTTTTTATTATCAACAATAGAAAATGAAACATCAAAATCAATCACAAAGGTAGCAAACATCTCACGCGATACATAGTTATCTATCTTGAGATCTCCATTTTATTTTGTATTTCTATTAAAGTTTGACCAATATCCTCAAAGTATATTTTCATGCACTTGTCCAAATGACGCTTAAGTGATGATGTCCCATATTGTTTACCACTAGCCTTAAACTTCTGTTTGCATCCATCATATTGAGCATGTTTTACACCATCATCACCAAGTCTAAGTTTTGTGAAATATCTCCACACATCAGATGTTGTTGCCTTTGTATTTTTCTTTTTAATGTCTTCTGCAACTTCATATCTTTCTTCGTTTTCAGGATTTTGTGTTAGATTTCCACCATCAAACTCTATGGAGACAGAGTTATTCGTTACAGAATCCACAACTCAACCTAAATAACATAACAATATCTAAACAGTAACTACTAACTACATCATCAATAACTAAATCACTTACAACGTAAGTTAAATAATAGTAAGAAAATATTTTAACAAAATCAGTAACAATAATCAAATATTCAAACAGAATCAGTAACTTTTGTAAGAAAAACTTTAAACAAAATCAATAATGGTAATCAAACATTCAAACGAAACTAGTAATCAATAATAAACATAATCAATAATCAAACAGAATCATCAAATATCCTTCCTACAAACAGAAAAATAAAAAATAGCTCAAGGAGGAGCTTTTCGTCCCTGAGATAGCTAGAGACGAGCTGTGAAAGAAGAGACATGAACGCGTTGCTAGGAGTCAGAAGGAGACAGAGATGACAAGAGGCAGAGCAGAGGAGAGAAGAGACACGTGCACACTGCCGAGAGTCCGACAAAGACAAGGACAATGAGAGACAGAGCAGAGGGGAAGAGCGCGTCGCCGAGAGTCTGAGGGAGACAGAGACAACGAACGAAGAGCATGCCACTGTGATTGTGCATGTGAGGGAATCGCCACTGCCGTTATCGCCGCTGGTGCTCTGAAATTCTGAGAGAGCTTCAGAGACGAGAGTGAAAACGGAGATAGGGAGCTCAGGGTCAAGTGGCTCAGGTCATGGGAGGCTCAGAGGCTGTGTGAGTGTGTTTAGGATTTGGGTGAAACCCTTTACTATTTATATCATTGGTAAAAATGAGTAAAATAACCTTAAAAAACGATCAACTGATCGGGTTAGTCTGTGTTCAGCCTGTTTTGGTCTGCAGTTTCAACCCACTTTTTTGTTGTTGCAGTTTTAGTGATTTGACCTGACAGTTTCAGCCCGTTTTGCCACCACTAACGAGGTATACACTACTTTTATTAAATTGCAAAAACAACCATTTAGTAAATGATGTATATAGTGCTGCCTTATTTGGGAACTGTAAGCTTCTGAGTCCTCCGATCCACACGCACGTGAAGTATGGATTATGCAAATAAAGACAGGAGAGGGTAGACTACCTATCAGGACATTGCGCATCAACAACATTTAAGAGATCGAGTGAATTGTAATAATGTTTAATTATATTTCACACCCCCAATAAAGTTCAGCGATTAATGATTAGTTTGTGCCATTCATTAGTGTTTGAATATTTAGAGCAATAATCTGGCTTTGTTGAAGGCCTGGAGGTGCTGATTAATTTGTGGTGTGCTATTTATCTCTTCTCACTATATAATTAGTGCGACTACCATTTAGAATTTGAAATACAAGAAAGCAACATTTTAGTTCACTCGATCGTACACCCACTATCAATCATTCTTAAAAAATATTAAATATATGGTCGTATTAATATAGTGGAAAACGTAAATAAGCTAGTATTATTACTATATATATATATATTCAAAATAAATGTGATAATGTATGAATTGTAGATTCGCAATTACTCACATATAATTAGTTTTATGTAAAAATAATAATTAAAAATTATTAGATAATTTAATATATTAAATTAAATTATCATTTTATCTTTTTCAGATGAAAATAACTTTTTATTCTTTTACGTTCTTTTCTTTTATGTGTAAAAACAAAAAGGGGGGGAAAGGAGAGCACTCGCGACTTTGGACTCAATTATATTCTCATAGTCTTGGGCAGAATCTCTAGAATAAAGTTTATAACAAGTTGGTACCCGTAGATAATGTTAAATATTCTCATCCTAATGATTATTAGCATGTTATTATGACCGATTCACTCACTTGAGTGCCTTTTGACTATTACACGATGTTGATTTTCTTGGTTATTATTTTAAGTTAAGTAATGGAGATTAATATCTGACAAGTGTATGTAAAAAACATGGACTGCGCCTTTGGTGTTTGTCGCTTTGATTTTATGGTTTAATTAGAGCATAGTTAAATGCAAGCAATATAATTCCGTCCTTATTCATATTTAAGTGCTCCATTAATAAGCTGAAACAGATATTCAATCAATTGGACAAAATCAATAGGCATATTTACACGTACAAGTAAAATCTAACCAATAGTAAGAACTTTTAATGTCTTCCACTCTACAGTATATGAGTTGACAACTAAGTATAATTTTTTTTTTTCTTAAGGTTCAACGAGGTAGTTAATAGTAGTTATTTTTTAGTTTAATTATTTTGTATAATTTTATTAAATTTATAATTAAATTTTTATATTTTTTTAAGTGAATTTTTAAAAATTATTTTAAATTTTTTAATTAAGTCTTTATTAACAAGAAATATTTAAAAAAATTTATAAAGTGTGAATTTACTATTATATCCAAATGAGAGAAAAATGGGATTTAAAATCCTTAGAAATCTCATTCGCTCTGTCTCAATTTCATTATCAACTGCCTTAACCTCTCGCATAACAACCGACATTGCCACCATAACGACGTTGTTTAGTGGCCTTCTTTTCGCATTTCTAGAGCAATATCATTGCTTCTGTAAAACGTACAAATAGATTCTTTCTCTTTCGAACAATTTTCATAGTTTGACTAACACGTATTTCTCCAAACACCATTTTTTCTGAGAATATTTTTAAAACTCCAAGGATTTTATGTTTGGGGTTGAGTATAATTCTAACAAAATCATTCTTGTGAATAAGCTAAACGAAAGAAGTATCAAGAGGAGGAATGAGAAGAAATCAAGAAACGCGTGAGGCAATGTCATGCTTTTATATTGGCAGAAAAAAAGAAAATGATAACTCAAATCAAAGAAGCTAAGAGGAGAAAAAATATAAAGAGGATAGAGCATAAATAACTGCAGTTGCAAGAGAAAGAAAGTGGACAGAAAGGCTGGTCAAGCTACAATGACTTGAGGTCTGAGGCATAAAAGAAAAAATCCATGGCCTAACTTTTGTTTTTGGATTTCATTTGAAATAATAATAATACTAGCTTAGTTTTTGAAGTTGTAATAATTTGAACTCTCTACAAAAAAATCCTTTATTGTAGCTTCAACAGTATTTTTTCTTTAATTTTGTGGTCAGGTGCCTTTTTAACCACTGTTTTCTTTTCTGAACCATAGTATTGTCAAACTTTCTCTGTATCACTGTTTCTGTCTAAAGAGTAAAGTTCTACAAGTGCTTTTTTAAAAGTTGGGATTGAGAAGGTCAGGAAGTTAGACTTGACACAATTGAGGTGGAAGGAGTATTGGAAGGGGTTGTTGAGAGGGTGGTTAGAGAAGAGAGTGTGGCACTGGAAGAGAAGGTTATTATAAGATAAAGAGAGAAAAGAGATCGAGGACTATTTTGTCATTTTGAAAAAAGAAAGGGAAGCATGTCTAGAAATTTAGTAATTACTAATGGTATCTTTAATTTGGAAACAGAATATTCTCTTAATTCAAACATTTTTGTCACGATATGAACCTAATTAGAAAATTTAAAATAGTTTAGAGATCCAATTAAAAGAAAAAATATATACTTAATTATAAATTTGATAAAACAATACACTACAAGAAAAATGCTGAATACCAGCACCTCCTAGAAATAAGAAAGAACTTCAATCTTTCTTAGGTAAAGTAAATTTTCTTCAACGTTTCATTTCAAACTTTTCATATAAAACAAGGATATTTACTCCTTTCTTGAAATTGAAATAGGAAAAAATTCAGATGGGAAGATGAGCACCAAGAAGCATTCGACTAGATAAAACAATATTTGACTTATCCACTGATCCTAGCACCTATTAAGCAAGGCTAACCATTAAAATTATATATAGTTGCATCAGATATAACTTCAGGGAGCATGCTGGCTCAAGAAGATGAAGATGGTAACAAGAAAGTAGTTTACTATCTAAGTCGAATGTAGACTGATGTAGAAACCATATATAGTGCAATCGAAAAGCTTTGTTTAGCCCTTTACTTCTCTTGTGCTAAGCTTAAGAGTTATTTAATTGGAAATAATGTTTATGTCATTTTGAAATTTAATGTTATTAAATACATGCTTTCTTATCCAATCTTGAAGGGTCAAATAGGAAAATGGATGCTAGGTTTAATCGAATGTTCTTTATTTTATGTCCCTGCTAAGGCTGTCAAAGAGAAAGTGATTGCTAACTTTCTAGCGGATCACCCCTGTTTTGACCTTGATGAAAGAGCCATCGAAAATATAGTTGGATATTTAGATATTAGACCATGGAAGTTATTCTTCGATTGGTCGAAACACCAGTATGAGGTAGGAGTTAGAATAGTAATAATCACTCTTGATGATATGCCAACTAAATTTATGTTTTGACTAGAGTCAGGACTGTCAAATAATGAAGCAGAATATGAGGCATTAATCATTGGCCTAGAATTCTTGATTGAAAAGGGAGCTTGAACAGTCAAAATCATGGGAGATTCATAACAAGTAATTCAACAGTTAGCTAGGAACTATAGAGTCATAAGCAAAAATTTGGTTAAGTATTTTATGATAGCAGCCCGACTATTAGCTGAGTTCAACTTTGTTTTAGTCAAGTACATATTTAAGGAGTCGAATCAGGAATTCAATGACTTAGCTCAAATGGCTCCTGGCTGTAAAATATCTCCTAATCTGATGAAAGAGTTTAGTGAAATCGAAACTAACTTAAATCCTTTGGAATTAAGAGGAGTTTGTTGCGCAAACGCAATAGATCCAAGTGATTGGAGGTTCAAGATCATCATCGACTATCTAAAAATCCCAATCAAAGAATTGATCGAAAGGTGAAATACTTAGCGTTGAACTTTGTATTAATTGGAGGGGATTTGTTGAACAAAAGTGTCAATGGCTTTTTTTTTCTAATTTGTTGATACTCAAGAAGCTCATCTGGCTATAGATGAGGTAGATGAAGATATTTGTGGAGCTCATCAGTCGGGTCAAAAAATGCATTGGATCTTACACCAACAAGGGTTGTATTAGTCTTCAATAATAAAGGATTGTATTGAATTTGCTCGATATTGTGATCAATGTCAAAGACATGCACCTATTCAAAGAGTCTCTGCCTTTGATCTACATGCTATAGTCAAGCCTTGGCCATTTAGAGGGTGGACTCGTGACTTAATAGGAATGATTCATCTACCTTCGACTAAGGGGAATAAGTTTATCTTGGTGGCAGTCTTCACAAAATGGGTGGAAGTTGTGATAATTAAAGAAGCTACCCAAATCAAGATAATCAACTTTATAGGAGTCGATTATTCATAGATTTGGCATTTCTCATACCTTAACTATAGATCAAGGGACCATGTTTACAAGTCGACAAATAAAGAGGTTTGTTGAATCACGAGGTATTAAGATAATATACTCGACTTCCTACTATGCCCAAGCTAATGGCCAAGTCGAGGCCATCAATAAGACTCTGATAAGTTTGATTAAAAAGCATATAGGGAAACAACCTCAAAATGGACATAATACTCTGAGCTAGGTGTTATGGGCATATAGGTGCTCCTCTAAAGAGGCTATAGGATCGAAACTTTATGATCTTGTATATGGTCATAAGGTTGTCTTGCCACTTGAGATAAATTTGTGAACCATCAGAGTGGCCAAGCAAAGTGATTTGCTTGTTGAACAATATAAGTCGAGCATGATAGATGAGTTAAATGGATTAGATCAAACTCGACTAATGGCATTATAGAATAATTCAACAGAAGGAATCTATAGCTACGTCTGATGCGTGAGCATCTTTTCTCTATTTTCTATTTATTTTAAATATAAATTTATTAAGTTTTAATTAAAATTTAGTGTTTCAAGCCTATTTGGATGCTACTTTGAGTCGTTTTAGTGTTTTAATTATTTTAGGTGAATTTTGGATCGGTTTGGCAGAGTTTGTGTGCAAGAAAAGAGAAGAATTTAGAATTTGCTAAACTGACACTAAATGCGGACCTAGGCGTTTAGCGCCAGCAAGCCAGAAATTAATGAGAGCTCTTTGTCGTTGGGGGTACTAAACGGCAAGCCTGGCATTTAGTGCCAAGAAGTCAGAATCAAAATGGGAGTTTCTGCTCTCTAAGGCACTAAACACCGAGTCTGGTGTTTAGCGCCAATGATGTGGATCATTCTTCACCAAAGGAGCATCTTTAGTTGGATTTGGCTTTAAATTATTATATTTTTATTTGTTTTAAGTATTTCTAGTCCAAAACACAATCTTTTAGGCTTTAGTAATTATTAGTCTATTTTATTTTCAAATAAAATTAGGTTAGATATAAAAGGAAAAAGATTTCGCCCTTCAAGGGATCTTCTCTCCGAACCTCATTCCGCACTTTCACACCTTTGAACCCTAGTTTTTTCTCTGAATCATGAGCAATTAAACCTCCTTGGTTAAGGTTAGGAGCTCTGTTTATTTCTATGGTGGATACTACTACTACTCTGTTTTAATTAAAGTATTGATTTAATTTTAAGGATTACTTTCGTTCTTCATCTTATGAATTTGAGTATATTGAAAAATAACTCATGTTCTACATGAATTCTTGTTGATTCTTGAAAAATTTATCTCACTTGAATACTATTTTGAAAGTAAATTCCTCCTAAACTGCTAATTACTTAGACTTAACGGGATATGTAACATATAATCCTCTTATATTTGGGTAATTAGGGTTTTGTGACTAATAAACTAGAATTAAACCTAACCCTCTAATCTACATTAAGTGTCCAAAGAATTGGCGATTGATTAGGTTAGAGGAGACTAAATCACTAAGGAATTAAGGGTTTAGTAAATTACAGTTTGCCATGAAATGAATCTTGCATGATTAAAATAGTTGGAAAGAAAAATTAATCCAGAAGAATAAATAACTCCGAAACCTTAACTATCTTCTCACATACCCTTCACACCAATTTTACTGCTTGCGTTCTGATTCTTAAATCATTGTTTAATGCTTTTGAACTTTGAAACACCATTTTCTGTTTGCCTGACTAAGTGAGTCATTCGACGATTATTGCTTAGTTCATCAATCCTCGTGAGATCGATTCTTATTCACCTAAAGTATTACTTGGTACAACCTGGTGCACTTACCAGTTAGTTTGTGGTTTTAGCAATCCGCACCAATGTCATACAACAAGAAAGTAAAAAATAAGCGATTTGCAGTTGATAACTTGATTTTAAAGTTAATCCTTCCCACTGAGCAAGTTAAAGGAAAATTATCACCATTATGGGAAGGACCTTTTAAGGTCGAAAAGATATTTGATGGTAATGTATATGAATTAAGAGATATAAGAAATAATCGACATATTGGGCACATAAATGGATAATATCTTAAATCATATCATTCTCATTAAAACAAAAGGATGAAAGTTCATACAAAACATTGACCAAGATACAAATTTAAAATTCAAACAAAGTCCTAAACTTAAGCTTCAAGTCTTCTTGTTTTTGACCCAGAGCAACAGAAGCTTCAGAAATTTCATCTTGGACCGTAGTGGCTTGAGTTACTGCTTCAACTAGGGAAGGACGACTTGAAGTTTTAGAATCATATACTTTCTTGACTACAACTTTCCCTTTGCTGGCCCTTAAATAAGCCAATTCTTTCTGAAGAACCTCAATTCTCGATGCCAGAGGTTGCATTTTAGCTTGACCCTCGGATAAAACTTCTTCAATTTGAGACTTGGTCGTATCACATTTCTTCAGTTAGGTATCATGATTGGCCAACGCCTCAATCGACTTGTTCAAGTTTTCCTCAACAACTTTAGACCTAGAGATATGATTATATATATCTTCGATGAAGACCCCAAGAGCTGTGTGAACCTCAGTGGAAATTTTTTTATCCGAAAAACTGAAAGTAAGTAGTCCTAACACTTTTGCAAAAAGTTAAAAGAAGGTGTTCAGGGAGAGATGAAAAGAAAGACGAGATAGATTCAACTTGTTCCTGAGTTGAAAGTGGCCCCAAAAATGAATATAAGATATTTGTGACCTTGAATGGAAGAAATACTTAGCTTCTCTAGAGTTTGGTGGTCTCAACATCCAGATTAGGATCCCTTGGGGTACTGTCATCATTATAAAATTGCGATACCTCAGCTACTAGAGGTGGGAGAGGTATAATCTACACGTCATCATCCTCTTCCTCACGTTGTTGAGGTAAGTTTTGAATGGTTACCATTCCAGAAGCGAAAGTAGTCGCCGCAAAGGTGATGGCTAGAAGAGTAAAGGATGTTGACGTCGTTGCTGATGGAAGAATGGTGAAAGAAATATTTGTAGTTATATCCGTTGTAGCTAAAATAGAAGAAGCAACTATAATGAATAGAGAAATAGTTTAGTGCTAAGCTGACTGGGAATCCATAGAAATGGTGAAAAGCAGGTTTAAAGAAGAAAATAATTTTTTTTTGGGATGAAACACAAAGTAACAAATTTCTAAGAAGAATCTGAAGAGGTTTAAAAATGATAACGGCCATTAAAGCCCATGAGGAACGTTACGTATTTTCAAAAAAATGTGCGAATTGTTTCATAAATTGTGTAACTGTCTCTTTAAAATTCTAAAATTTTAAATTGGGCATGTGATCAAATAAAACTTGTCATTTCACTTTTTGAAAAGACAAGTTTTGAAGGGACAATTTGTTAATACAAAATTTGATTAGTGACAAAATTCAATTATGATAGAGCAGAACAACGATTCTTAATAAGGTCAAGAATGATCGGAGTCAATGTTAGAGCAATTCCAAGTTAATAGCATGATACAGAACGTGAAAATTTGTTGGTGCCAAAAATGGATTTTTCGGCCAGGATGAGTTTCGACTACAAACTGTGTCAATTTGAAGAATTAGTTAAAACTAATAATAGATGGTGCAAGAGCGTCGAAATCAAAGATTTTTAACACATGGAAAGTAGGTCGTAAAATAGTTATTATTTTTTCTTGAACATTAAGACTTTTGTTGACCCTCAAAGATGAGTTGAGAACATGGGTGCAAATTTTGGGGAGCAAGCTAAAGAGATAAGACATGGGATGACAAACTTGGATGTCAAGATTCTTTATGGTCAAGACAAGGTTGTGGCCTGAGAAAAAGAAGATAGCTAAATTATCGGAAGAGAAAACATTCTGCAAGTTTAACTACATGGTCTATAAACAGAAGAAGTTCAGAAGAAGTAAGGGACTTCAATCTAAACACTTCACCATCATACCAAACTCAGTAAAAATTTAAGTCACACTAACATTAAAGAGAATCACGGAGTGCAAGTACATGTGAGTGTGTGGAGTCCATTTTGAATTTATTTCTTTTCTTTTCTTTTATTTCCTTTGTTTTTTCTTTTCTTGTTAATTTATTTTATCTTAATTTTTTATAGCATTTTTTTCCTTTTTTCAAGCATTTTGTTTTCTTTTAATTTTGATTTTACTTTCTTGATTATTTAAAGCTTTTATTTATTTTTATTGCAATTCTTTATATTGTTTGTCACAATTTGATATCATTGAGCATTTTATACACATTTTGACACAAACACTAAGTAATTTTTGGGTCGAGCCCACTTTTTTAAAAGAGTCGTATCTGCTCTCTGAACTAAGATCTTGATGCAAGTTTGATTCGACACCCTGTTGAGACTATCAAAAATCAAGTGAAACAGTCATGTATTATATTTTTGACACGTAGCATAGATTAAACGTGTTATCTTTATTAAAAAGTGTTGTTATATTCTTGAAATCGTTACTTGGACTCTAATACCAAATTTTTAATTTGTTAAAAACTTAAATTTTTAAGAAAAACTTTATTAAAAGATTATTTTATTTTTTATTATTTTTATAAATTTTATAATATTATTTTTCTGCTTTTATTTTATTATTATTTTGATACTTTTCTCATTTTGCAAATTAATATTTTTTTACTAGTTGAGTTTTCATTTATAATTTTTACAATTTTTTTTAATTTTTTTTGATTTTTGAAAATGTATATTTTAATCTATGAATTTTTATTGTTAATTGTTCTATTTTTAGTCTAGTAATCTTTATTTATTTTTGAATTCTTTGAATAAAATTTATTATGAAATTGAAATTTTGGAAAAAAATATTTTGTATACATTTAAAAGATTCAGTGTTGTTTGAATTAATATTAATTAAAATTATTGATCTTTTATATCTTTAATTTTATTCATAAAATTTATATCTTTATTATTAATTTATTATTTGTAAAATATGCTTTTAACTATGACTAAATAAATAATTCAAAAAAAAATATTTTTACCATCTTTATATATATGAGTGGTGTCCATGTACTAAATACATGCATATGCATTATGCAATTATGGAATTTATGCATCAACCACCCATAGAAAGACTTTCCCAAAGCAAAAACAAAATAAACTTATAATTCTATGACATGCTCAGTTAGTTCCTTTTAAAATTAGAAAAGGCAAATACAATCTAAATACGAGGTAATAAACTAAGCGATGTTAATAGAGCTAAAGACACAAACTAAGAGCTGAGATCTAACACACATCACATGGGCCTAATCTCGAAACAAAAGTTAATTGCCGTATTAATCGAAGAGGCAAAAAGAAGTTGAATATATTGGCTTGGTCGTTGACCTCATAACCCTGCCCTTACCAAAGGACAGAAGAATAATTGCACGCTTCCATGGTGCGACCAAAACTGCGAAGCAACACGTGGAAACTTCTGGATAATTCTATATTTATTAATTATGCTACTTCCTTTATTATTACGGCTATGCCCCCGCTGCACAGGCACCTCCTTCCTTCTCCCATTCGACATGCCACCATTTTTATTTTCACACTATCTACGATATCCTTCTTTCTCTAATTAAGCGACATAAATTTATCCCCCTTATCTAATAACATTTTTCAATTTTCATACCGGTAATCACTGCACCAAATTTGGATGCTATATCATTTAATTTATGATCGATTGAGGTTGAATTAGTAGAAATTCGATCGGCTACCACTTAACGGTGCTTTAATTTATCTCTAATAAAAAATACTAGTTGTGATTAAGTGATTAACGTGATGTATATGTTGATGGCCCAATAATTCAATCATGATGAGTGAGTGTGTCACATCTTATAAGATTTATTCCACAACACAGGATATAAGTGTACGAATATGATTCACTTTTTGGTCCTTTTAGAAGTTAAGCTCAAGCAGCTCGGAACTTCAGTTGTACCGTACGATGCGAGTTTGCAGCTTCAAGTAGGATCAACATACACACCACCTGGCTGGCCTGCCATTTCTTTAAGATATTTGATTTGATGTGATTAATTATATATTAGTATATTTCCCCTAAATAAATATCATTAATGCAAAGTTTGTACTAATATTTTTAATTTCTTAAAAACAAGCTAAGGTTGTAAGAAAGGAATAACTTTTTTGATAGACTTTTTTGACATAATATTCTGTCATCCCTACATAATATGATTATTAGTATATGGAAAAGTACGAGAAGCCAATAGAATATTTGTACAATGTGTATAATAGAGGTTTATGAGGTATTAAAGATATAACTATTAGTATTACTTTTTTCCATTAATTGAAACTTTTGGGATAAATAGTATCATGACATGGTATTAGAATGCTAGATTCGAAAGATCAAGAATTTGATCCTTGGTGAACTCCAAAATTAGTTTAAGGTTTTAGGAAGATGTTTATTATCCCTAGTATTCGGATGATTATTCTATATAATATGGGAGATGTTCATTTTGTAACTCAATTACACATTGTATAAATAGTCCATTGTACACATTAGTATATCTTTCTCATTAATTACCACTCCTCTCATATATGAAATTTATATAAGCTTTCTTTTTTAATTTAGAATTAACAATTTCTAGCTTTTTTTTAATAAGTTTTAAATATTCTTAGTCTATGTATGTTTTCTCTGGAATAATTATTATGAAATGGATGGAATAGAACCGACATAAAATAGATTTATAAAACGAGTAGGTATATAAAGAAAATTGCAATAAATTTATAAGTAAGAAAAAAAAACCAAAAAAGTCATAGACTTGTAAATCTCTAAAAAAAAGGATGAATCATGTTCAGTATTATACTTTTTAAGGGCCTAAAAACTCAAATTTCATTTTGTTGAAAACTTATTCAATATTTTTTTTCCATAAACTTATAAATTTATCATTAAATTTTGATAGAAGTTACTTAATACTTTATTTTCTTTAAAAGATTATAATTCCATCTTAAAATTTCTCAACTTATTATCCTATCCTCATATATACCCTTTTCTTTTCCAAAATATCTGATACTTAAAGAGCTAACTGCATAATGTGCCGAAAAACTTGTCCATGCATGTACCGATTGAAAAAAAAGCCAGCTGTATACTACACTAAAAAAAATAAGACCAATACATTCATCACAAAAAATAAAAATAGGAAAAAAAAGAAAAGAAAAAGCGATCTAATTAATTTAAAACTTTAAAGTAAGAAAGGAAAAAAAAAGCTCTCATCATGGCTCCTTACATTTTTCTTTATTCATTTACTGGTACAACTTTCAGTTTACTTACGGAGGAAAATAATGAAAAGAAGGAAGAAAAAAAAAACATTTTTGTCATTTTTTTTGCTTATTATTACTATTATAATTATATATATATGGTGGGCCATAGAAAGTGAGTGTATAAATAGAGGAAGGTGAGGGTGCATAGGCTGCCATAGTTGGATAGCCCCATTTTAGAAACTAAATTCCAGTTAGTTACTCACAACTTTGATCTCATCAATCACCTTCTACTCAAACCAATTTTTTTTTATTATTCTTTTTTGAATCCCTTTTCGGTTATCCATATAATAACACCATACTCTTAATTTTCCTCCAACAACATACATATATATAGCTACTCCTACTATAGCAGCAGCTATCTATAGTTAATTAGAGGTACGTATTCATAATTTTATGGTTCTGTAAAAAATTGTTGTTTGTGAGAGTGCCTAATTTAATTACATGGATAAATAAAAACATAGATTCCCCTGCTTTGGAAACGAAAAGTGTTTATTAATAATAATGCATATGGCATTGCTTTGTATTTTGATTAGATTAATAGAGATATGAGCTGTGTTGGTAGCGCAATTGGTAGCAGAGTTTTAATAAATAAATGTTTGGTCAACTTGGCAGGTTCGGTTTTAAAGAAGAAACAAGATGATGATGATGATGATGAGTGTTAATAACTCGGTGTCATGTGGATGCAAGCCCCTACTCATGACCATGGAGTCCCTCTTCCACCACCGCATCACCACCAAGGAGAAGGTTGTGGTGGTCATTGGCGCCACCGGCACCGGCAAGTCCAAGCTAGCCATTGACATAGCCACTCACTTCAAACCGGCGGAGATTGTCAACTCCGACAAAATTCAAGTCTTCAAAGGCCTCAACATCACCACTAACAAGGTCACAGAGGAAGAGTCTCGTGGGGTCCCACACCACCTTCTTGGTTTCGTTGACGATGACGACTTCACAGCCACACAATTCTCTCACGAAGCAACCAGAGCCGTTGATTCAATCGTGCAGCGAAACGCTCTTCCCATCATTGCCGGTGGTTCTAACTCCTTCATTGACCACTTGGTCAACCACCATGACCACTTTCGTTTAAGGTACGACTGCTGCTTCCTCTGGGTCGACGTTTCCCTCCCCGTCCTCCATTCCTCTTTGGAACGCCGCGTTGACAAAATGATTCAGGCCGGTCAAGTCAACGAAGTTCGCGATTTCTTTGACCCTTCCGGAGACTACTCCAGAGGGATTCGGAGGGCCATTGGAGTCCCCGAGTTTCACCAATTTCTTCAAGCCGAGTCCATGGAAGCAGACCAGGAAACCAAGAACAGGCTTCTAGAAGACGCCATTGCCACCATCAAGCTCAACAACTGCAAGCTCGCCAACCGCCAGCTACACAAGATTCAGCGCCTCCACGCCGTGTGGAAGAGAAACATGCACCGCCTCGACGCCACTCAGGCTTTTCTTAACACACAAGAAGCCGCTTGGGAGGATCACGTGGTGGCTAAAGCTATAAGGATCGTGCAGAGGTTCTTGTACGACGAAACTCATCAACATGTTGTTCCGCCGCTTGTGTCCTCTCCGGCTTCGCCGCCAGCAGCCGCCATGGCCGCGGTAACACATTAGAACTAGCTAGGGACAGAAAAAATGTCACCACTACTGACATGCCATTTTTTTTCTTTTCTTTTTCCGGTGTCCCTTTTTTTAGGTCATGTCATTGGTAGTAAAAGCCATATACTAATTACTATATATTTTAAGGGAAAAAATACAATATTTTGTTAAATTAACTACTTCACAGCAGCTTATATTATAATATATTCAAGTGGAATACTTAATTAATTAAGTAGTGGAGCTGAGCATATATCGGCTAGTTTTTTGGCCAAGTTATAACATTGTCGTTTAATAATGTATAACACTATAACTGTTGCAAACTCGAACCGGTAAAGTGTTGGATAAAATTCGTACATAGGAGACATGTTTTCTTCTTCTTCTTCTTTTTTAATAGTGATTAGGTACCCACTTAAGACATCAATTAATTTAATTCACAATATATTATTATTTTAATAATGAGAAAGATTCTACTAGTTGAATAATAATTACTGCTAATTGGGTATTGATGGCCGGAGAGGCTGAGAATAAGCAACGATACTAAGTATATGTCCACCACCGTTGATAGTATTCTCTCACTATCCTTACTTTACTTCTTCTTTAACTGATTATATATATATATAGAATGTTCTTCATTCTTTGTAAGTGCGCACACCACTTAATTAAAAGACATACATACTGAGATAGGTAATAGGCCACATCTTCATAGCTTATTATCACTTTGTATATATATTATTATTCTTTGATGAGTACGATCAAGCTGGCTCTTCGTGGAATCGAACCAATGTTTAATTTAATCCTAGAAGAATTGTGATGAGTCAATTAGTAATAGCAAGAACCAAACAGCGACATTGTGGTCTTGTTACTTGTTTGTATGTTATTTATACACACTATTCTTTTGTACATCAAACCAATTTATCTTTAAATGAGAATAATATTTATATAGTTTTTTATACACTTTTTTTATGGTACATATTTTTGTGTTGTTTGACATTTATTTCGAGGAATAACTCATCTGTTAGATATATAATAATCATTTATGTTACCTCCTTATACATCAGCTTAATAAGTTTTTGGAAATAGTTGTATTAGGATATGGTATTATTAACAGAAAAAGACAATTCAAACCTTGTTAAAGTACAATATTACAAGGCACCAACAATAGACCTATAGTATGAGGGACTTGGATAACATTCAGAACCATGTTTTGATAGTTTTTCAGAAAATAACATAGGAGCTAAGATAGATTTAACATTACTCATGCCGGCTTTAAGTAACAAATCTTTAATGTACCTTGTTTGAGAGAGATGATATGCACTGAAGGTAGTTTTGTAGCTTCGACTCCTAAGAAATAATTAAAGGTGCCAAGACTTTTTTAAAGAAAACATGTTATATAGTTGTGACATTAAGGCAGTAATAGCATCTAAATTGTTACTTGTAATAACTAATATATCATATACATAAACCAAAATAAAAATGACATAAGTAAAAGTTCTCTTTTGAAACAAGGAAGGATCTAACCTGGTGCTTGAGAATCCAAACTTAGCTAATGCTATAGAAATTAAAATGTAAAGTTCTAAACCATATATAGGTTTTTGTAACTTGCAAACTTGAGAAGTATTTCCATTTGCAAACTCATGTGGCTGTTTCATATAAACAATTTCATCAAATTCATCATTTAAAAATGCATTATTGAAATTATATTGATAAATTTCCCATTTGTAAGAACAACTCTTATTGTTGCTGGCTTTATAACAAGATTAAACACTTCAGTGTAGTCTAAGCCTTCAATTTGATGATTCTTCATTGCAACTAATCTAACTTTATATCTCATATCAGATCTATTTGGGAATCTCTTTATTGCAAAAACCCATTTTGATCCTATGACAATGGAATTTAGTGGAGGAGTCACCAAAATCCATGTTTGTGTTTTTGCTAAGGCATTAGTTCACTGATCATAGCATTTTACCAATGAGAAAGTGTCACCGTTTGTTTCGCACTTCTAGAAGGATGTTGTAAAAATTGAGGATCCAGGAGAGTAATTGAAAGAGATATAGACAAGGCTTTTGGTTTAGATATGCTAAATTTTGATCCGGTGATCATAGAATGTACATTGTTACACTATAAGAAAAATGTTGAGTATCGTCGGATTTAGCGTTGCAGAGTAGTGACGAATTTACCGACAGTAAAGGCGTCAAATTTGTAAGGTTAAATAATAACCGACGAACTTACGTTTCCGACGGTAAATTCGCTGATAATAATTGGAGGAAAACAAAAAAAATTGGGATGTCCTCTAGGGTTAGATTTACCGTCGGAAAAATAAGACGGTAAACCCTACGTAAAAATGAAGCGCGAACCCTCTTCCCCCTCATTCGAATTTGTTTCTCTCTCTAACCCTCTCGCCTCTCACTCTCTCTCTACCCTCTCATCTCCCCGGCAGCCCCCTCCTCTCTGGGAGCCACTCCCGTTCGCTGTCACCATTGTAGTTGTTGGACATTAAAGGAGCTACTACTACTGCTGTCTCGGCCGCCGCCATCACCGCTGCTTTTGCCGCATGCCAACGCCGTTGCTTCTACCGCCATCTACGATGCTGCTGCTACTGTCGCGTACGACGCTGCTACTGCCGCCGCCTACGCCACTTTTTCTTCTCACCTCTAATGCTCTTTTTCAGGTAATGTTTCTGATGTTAGGGTATTTTAAAATTCTAATTTGTTGATATAATTTATTAGGTTTATTTGTTGTTTTGAGATTTTTTATTATCGTTAATTATTTAGTTCTGAACTTAAGATACTGAACTTGTTTAGAATTTAGGATTTTCTAAAATTCTGAACTTAGGGTACTAAACTTAGGGCTATTTCAATTTTAATTAGAACATGTTCTAATTTCTATTCCTTATTTAGTTCTGAAGTTAGGGTATTGAATTTATTTTGAAGTTAAAATTTTCTAAAATTCTGAACTTAGGGCAATGGACTAGTTTAGTTTCAATTTTAATTAGAACATTGGCGGATTTATGTTCCTTATTTAGTTCTGAACTTAGGGTACTGAACTTGTTTTGAACTTAGGATTTTCTAAAATTCTGAACTTAAGGTACTGAACTTATTTAGTTTCAATTTTAATTAGAACATTGATGGATTTGTGTTCCTTATTTAGTTCTAAACTTAGGATACTGAACTTGTTATGAACTTAGGATTTTTTAAAATTCTGAACTTAGGGTACTGAATTTGTTTAGTTTCAATTTTAGTTAGAACATGTTCTGAATTCTGTTTCTTATTTAGTTATGATTTATTCCGAATCTATTTAAAATATGTTTTGATTATTGATAATTTATTCTGAACTAGTTTTTAAAATTTATAAGATTGATTTACTATTATGAATTTCTAATTATTGATGATTTATCCTCGGAACATTGACGCTGTTGCCACGAACGTGAAACTTAACCCTTGATAATGGCGGATGATCAACAAGATGGTTAGACAACCGCTCGCCCGTAACATATTACTGTCGGATTTACCGTCAGAATATGAATATCAAGAAAACGAAATATGTTGCAACTTACTGTCAAAAAATTTTTGATGGTAACATTGGTGCCAAATTATACGACTTCACACCATCTTACCGGCAAATTAATCCAACGGTAAAGCCGATGAAAATATTTTTTTTTCTAATTTTTTTAAAAAAAATTAGATCTGACGGTAAATGTTTTTTTAATAATTTTTTTCGTCCATCTATATTGTACCCCAATAATTAATAATTGAAATAGTTCTTTAAACCTGATTTGAAATGTCATATATACAAATTAAAAATACGGAATTATGATAATCGAAATATCTAAAATAATTCTATATTACATTCTTCTCAAAGTTTGACAAAGAAATACATAAGATAGAACTATATTTACATTAACCCTATTGAGATTCATCATCTTCTTCTTTTGGTTCACCATCCTCCTCTTTCGAGATAGTTTCTTGATCATCGAACTCGTCTTCCTTTTCTTCCTCGCCATCGACCCTGTCTTCTTCTTGAAGATCTTCGTTCTCTGGTGGTAGTGTGTCGTCATCTATTACAAGATCGATGATATTATCATCCATAACAACTGACCTAAGGGTGATCACATCACTGGTATCAACCACCATTTTTGAATAGGTTGGGTCATCAATCTGGTAAGGTTCCTGACTCTCTGTACCATCAGACTCGATACGGCCTCTTGACTTAGTCTTAACCACAACTATCCAACTAGACTTGCATAAACCCGGATAAGGCAAAGAGTATACCTGTTGTGCATTTTGTAATACAACATACAACCATTCAAACAACAATCAATTTTCACCGAATTTAGACCCAATTGCGAAACTAACTTCTTTACTTGGTAGTGGCTCCGGGAGATGCCAGTGGTCCTGATAGGTATGATTTCATTGCAAAGTGTGGCTTACTTATCAAAAGACTCTTGAGTATGATTTGACTTCGACTTAATACTTATCATTCTAACACATGTGGACAACTTCGAATAAATGCACCCCTTAAACAAAAGCTTCGGAGCAGATTCTAACAGATGATAAAATTTCTTTGTCTCTGGGTTATGCTCTTGTTTAGTCTCTTCCAACTCTGTAACACCTATTGCATCAAACACCATCTCGTTGTATCTCTCTTGGTTACCTTCCCAATTCATTTCTTTCATGTTTAGTTTTCTCACCACCCAAACTCTCGTTGATCAACCATCGGACCTATTCAAATTTGAGATTGACCGGTTAATTCCCTACTCATCCACTTCTCCATGTTTCATCTATATCCAATATCAATCATTGAACACATTATAGTAGAGGTGAAGCATTATATTTGAAGGTCCTAACCATTTAGTCAACCAACACTTATGATACGAATACCTAGATACCCCTTCAGACCTAAACAGTTCTATCCTGAAGACATGCACAACAAACACGTCAATCCCCTAAAAGAATTCAAGTTTTAAAATTTTTCGTCCACTGCTATCCCTATCATACATCCATAGATGATGACTTGAAATCATATTGCAACACGCATCCTAGAATTCAACCAACAATACAAATTATTAAAAATTTTAGAAAATTGGCAGAGTGTACCCTATAATTAGAATCTCCTATCAACTACAATTATTATTTTCTGATAAACCAAACATGTTTTAAACAATTTAAACAATAATTTAGAAGAACTTCTCCTTAATTCAAAGACCTCCATCAAATAAATATAACAATTTTCACAAAGGACATAGCTATAGGCATAAATTATAACATACATGCATTCAATAAAATATCAAATCCTAACCGTTCTAATGTGCAACCCCTTATAACTCCACGATTTTTCAGCAAACAAGGGTTTTGAGAAGGCACCACTATGCGACCTTCTCCTACTTACGTCCTAAAACTCTATCTTAGGAAAAGTAAGTCTAATATAAAATTTAAACAATTTATTATATTCAGAGATAGAAAATCAACATAGAATATTACTGCACAGACAACAAAAAAAGCAAACTCGAACTAATTTAAAAAAAATAGCACCGTCCTAATAAAAATGACAACTTATTAAATTTACAAGCTGAAACTAATTCAAAAGCTAATTTGAAAGAATAAGTAAAACTCATTATTTCAATTAATTAAAATCTAATTCTAATTTCACCAAACTAACAACAAGTATCACAAAAATAAGCGACATAAGTTTAGTGTAATTGAAAGAAACTCATTCATTAAACTTTACTAAAATCTTCCAACAACTCAAGCACTCTTAATCCCACCGTACTTAACCTACACTAACGTTATTTAATTTTTACTTACATTAAATTAACACAACAACTCCTAATCACACACTTTATTAAACAAATTTAACCACTGATTTAACAAAAACCTAACAAAAATATAAACTCACAAAATAATCTGAAAAAATAAAACAATCATACCAACAATAAATCTGATGATAGTGACTACAGGATCTTTTTAACGTGGTGATGACAGAGGCGGTAGTGACGGTAACGTGAACAGCAACTGTGGCGTTCTTCACGGCAAGGACAATAGCAGCAGCAGAATTGACAACGACTTACAGCGGCAACGACAATGACGTGCTCTGACCGACGGTTGCGACGGTGATAGTTTCGACAGTGAGAAAGAGAGAAGATGAGAAGAGTGAGAGAGAAAAGAGAGAAATTGTTTGCACAAGTGAGGGAAAAGGGTTCCGCATTTGATTTTACCCCAATTTTATCATCGGATTAAATGGCGGATTAATTTGTCAATAAATTACCAAAATGACGCGTTTCACTAAACCGTGATACCGGCGAAAAATCTGACGGTAAAATTGGCTCGGGTGAGTTACATTTTCATGCCAATAATTACTATCAGCTTTAGTAACGGAAAAGTTGTTCCGATAGTAATCTTTTCTGGCGACAAATTTCTCCTTCTTTCCGTTGAAAAAATCGACGCTAAATTCAACAGTAAATCTAACGGTACTCAATGTTTTTCTTGTAGTGAATTATCTCAGTCATGGATCTTACATAGTTCTAGGTACCTTGAAAAAGGTTATGAAAAGAGGATAAAGATAAAGAAAATGGAATAGAGAATAATTGAGAGAATTGAGAATGAATGTTGCAAAATTGTATTGCATGCAGAAACAGAACTCTATTATTGATTGTATCAATTGCTGTTTATCACAGAATAGTAGTCGTTATATATAGGCTTTTGTTAACACCTAACTTTAATTACCACATGAAATATAAAAAGTAAAACTATTTTAACAAAATCTATTATCCTAACAGATTCTTAATCTCCTTTTACTCTATCAGAAGCCTATACAAAAAAATCAATCAAATCTAAAAGAGACTCTTATTTAAAAAAAAGTGTTAAAAATATAAATATTTATATTGTTTCTTTTTATTAGATTAAATTTTTAAGAATAATAATATCATAACATCATATTTGATAAAGCCAAATTTATTTCTCTTTCACCAGATGAGATATATTTCAATAGAAAAAAATAGAAAAAATCAGAAATGTTAATACCTAAAAAGAATATTTCAACCTTCAAGTTAATAAATAAGGTGTATCTTTTTTTAATTATAATATTAAAAATAATATCAACATATATATATATATATATATATATATATATATATATATATATATATAGAAATAAATAATTATAACGGATAATATTAGGTAACCAATAACTTTTTTGAACAACATGAACAACAAATATTCAATTTACTAGGTATGCGAATAGTTATCCTAATATTAAAATTTGAGTTAAACCTCAAAGTGGTTCCTGAGATTCACGATTTGCACCAATTTAGTCCCTGACTTACCAATTGCACCGTTTATATCCCCGACTTTGTTAAAATTGCACCAGGATCGTCTCTCCCCACATCTTCGGCCAAATTAACTATTGCCGGCAGTGACATGGTGCTGAGATGCCACGATGGGTGCCATGCTGGAGTGTCACTTTTGGTGCTAAAAATATGGATAGATGGAACGACGTCGTTTCATATACATTTAGAAACAAAACCCAAATAACCCATGATCACTTCATCTTCCTCTTTGTCTTCTAAAAACCAAAACAATGCACCATGAAGTCTTGAGTTCTGAGCACTGTATAGAGTTTGAAGGTTGAAAACGTTTTGCTCCGTGGAGCTCACTGCCATTGTGATAGTTTTGTGCAATCGTTGTCGCTAGCGGAAGGAGAAGGAGTTCATCGGGAGCACACGAAGATACGTCTGAAGCCACAAAAAATAATGCTTTTCAACAAAAAAAATATGCATCAATGTCTGTGTTTGTTGAAAATTTGATTTTTGTTGATGAAAGTTTAAAGCTTTTCATTATCTATTAGGGTTTTTGTGAGTAGTGGAGAAATTTTTTCCATGCTCTGTTTTTAATGCAATCTTAATTGGGTTAGTAGATGGGTGTTTCTGGTGTTTTGTATGTGATTGAATGCCAATTTTTTTTTACATGTGTGGATCTGATTGTTTGATTCCTGAATTTGGTTTTTTGCATAATGCAGATAGAGACTTTGATGGATATCATGTTCCATCATGGGGGAACATTTAAAAAAAATGATGATAGAATACTAGTGTATTCACCAGATAACAGAACTTGCTTAGGAGATTTAGATGAGGACACGTTGGATGTGTTCTTTATAAGAAACTATTACAAGGAGCTTGGGTATGACAACATAATTCAGTGTTGGTGGCTGTCTCCGAGGAGGAGCTTAGATGGTGGACTGAGGGCTCTTACATGTGATGATAAGTTAAGAGAGATGTGTTTTGCTGCATAGAAGAATGATGGGGTTGTTGATGTGTATTTTGAGCATGGAGTGTCCACACTAGAAGTGATTGCAGGGAAGGAAGTCGTAGTATGGCTTGATGATACTTGTGAGGGAGACTTGGTGAGCAAGAAGAACACTAGTGAGGGTCCCAAAACTGATGGCAACACGTCAAACCCAACTACAGAACCGAATGCCATCCCAAATGCAAACCTAAGCCCCATAAACAATCCTATTCCAACCCTCCTGAAACCAACCCTGTCACTATTCCAAACTCCATTGATGATAACACAACCCCAATCCAAATACTGCTAGGGCTCATGACAAACCTATTCTAAAGCCCAATTCTAAATCAAAGCCCAAGCCTAAGTCAAATCCCAACCCAACATCCATCTTCAAACCCAAAATGACTGAAAAGCCCATTCAGAAGCCCAACCCAAGCCTGAAAATCAAGTTGAGAGAGACTACTAAGGCATGCTCCACAGCAAAAGGCAAAGGCAAATAAAAAATGAAGTCCAAACCTTAGTTCTTACCTAAGAGAATTACAAGATCTCAGGTTGTTGGAACATATAGAAGGTCTGCTAATAAGGGCAAGAAAGCTCTTCATGTTGACTTAACTGTAAATGATGACTCCAGTGATGATGATAGTTCAGAGGATAGTTCCTTTAAGCCAATCCAAGAAGATAGTTCTAGCAGTGAAGACAATGCAAGTATGTCCAAACTGAGAAATAAGAAACTAAAAGAAGTCAAGAGAGGTGCATATGCTGATGTTAAGACAAAAGAGAACAAATGCAACCAGATGATGCATTGGTTGAGGATGTGTCAGATGGAGAGGTGGACTTGGAATTTGTGGAAACTCCAGGGATTGTTGATGTTTATGAAGCACTTGACCCAGGTGCAAAGTCTGATGGTGCTAATTCTTGGCACTCAGAGGAGATAAAGACTCCTCCTAATTCAGAGGATGAGCTGCAATCTGATGAGGACTCAGACGAATTCCCAATCTTTAGAAATGGTGCAAGATTCGGTGAGCTACAACTACAAATGGGTATGAAATTCAACACCAAGTATGAGTTCAGAGAGGCTGTAAGAGAGTATACTATCCAAAAGGGGAGGAGATTAAGTTCAAGAAAAATGACAATATTAGATGCAGGGCTGTGTGCAAGGTGAAAGAGTGTGCATGGGTTGTGTATGCCTCGAGGGACTGTGACAACTCATGTTGGCAAATTAAAACTTTCAACGACGATCATACTTGTGCAAGGGAGAACACCAATAGGACTGCTAATAGGGCTTGGGTTGCTAGTAAATTAGTGAAAAAAGTAAGAAAATACCCCAATTTCAAGCAATGCGAGGCTGCTATATACTTCAGGACAAAGTGTGACCTTATGCTGAATAGAAATTCCATTACAAGGGTACTGACAGATGCAAATAATGTAGTATACGGAGATGAGAAGGCACAATATGAAAAGCTAAGGGACTATGCTGAAACTTTACTGAAGACGAATCCTAGATCTACGGTTCAGATCTGTGTCGAACCTCAACCAAACGGAGAGGTCATATTTGATAAGATGTACGTCTGTTTGTATGGTTGCAAGATGGGATTCAAGGCAGGTTGTCGCTTCTTGATTGGACTTGATGGGGCATTTCTTAAGACACAATTTGGGGGTCTGATCTTGGCTACTGTGGCATAAGATGCCAATCATCACATTTACGTGATTGTCTGGGCTATAGTTGAAATAGAGAATATGGACACTTGGAAATGGTTCCTGGAACTGCTTCATGCTGGTCTTGGAGACTACAAGACTAACGAATGGTGCTTTATTTCTGATATGCAGAAGGTAATATTACCTTTCATGTGCCTTTAATAATCTATGAGTCTCTAGATTTATGATGAATCATCTTGGAATAATGGTTGTTACATATGGCTGGATTTTTGTATGCATGGGGTTGCTTGTGGATAATATGCACAGTTAATTATGTCCAAATAGCAGTAGGGATGAATCATGCATTTTACACCTAAATGAAGGGACTAAATTGTATTAAAATGCAAAAGTCAGGGACTATATTAGGGTCATTAATGTAAACTCAGGGACTGTTCTGTGGCACGATAAAAGTGTGTACATCACTTTTTGGTTCTGACACATAGTGTACCAACAATGTTTTGCAGGGTTTAATTCATGCTGTCCAGGAGGTGATGCCAAGAGTTCACCACCATTTCTGCGTTTGGCACATCTGGAGGAATTTCAACAAACAATGGAAGGACCTTGATTTGAGGGGATTGCTTTAGGAATGTGCCAGATCAACAACATTCCAAGATTTCATTGATAATCTGAACAAGATTAAGATGGTGAACGAGGAGGCTTGGGCATATCTCAACAAATGGCCTAGAGAGTCATGGACAAAGTCCCAGTTCAGCCATAGGCCAAAACTGGACAACATTTGCAACAATGCCTGTGAGGTTTTCAACGCAAGAATCAAAGAGGCTAGAAGCAAACCCATCATCACATTACTTGAGGAGATGAGAATGTTTGTGATGAAAAATATTGCGAAGAATAAGGTAAAACTAGTAAATCATGTTGGCATGCTCCCCCCTGTAATTCAAAGTCGCCTAGATAAAATCAGAAAAGAATCAAAGAACTGGATGCCTATCTGGACCGGTAATGAAGACTATGAAAAATTCGAAGTTCATGGCTATCCAACAAACATGGTCATGGATCTTGGAAAAAGACTATGCACTTGCCAATTATGGATGCTAACCGGTGACCTTTATCAATCTCTTTAACTTAATTATTAATATTTGTATACTTTGATGACTGTGATTGTCTTACTCTGCATTTTGTTACTAACTGTAGGCATTCCATGTGTTCATGCCTGTACTACCCTTGTAAGGATAAACAAGAGGTCGGAAGACTTTTGTCACCAACTGTGTACTATGGAGGCATACAACAAGACTTATGCCCATCACATTAACCCTCTTCCTGGCCAATCATTGTGGGAAAAATCCATATACACTCAGCCACATGCCCCTAACATTAAGAGGAGGCCTGGAGCTCTAACAAAAAAAAGGAGAAAAGATGCTGATGAGGGAAACAATGGTAACAAGAAAGCCAAACCAAGTGGAAGTTTGAAAAGGGTTTTGAAGCCATTCACATGTAGGTATTGTGGGGTAAAAGGGCATACTAAAAGAGGGTGCTCAAAGAAGAGACTGGATGAAGTATGTAGTTGTTGCTGTTGCAGCTGTAAAGGCTATTGCAGATAAAGCCAACTCAAAGGCTGCTTTAGAGGCTGGCCCTCAACCTCATACTGCTATTTTTGCTTCAGATCTTGGCCCTCAATTTCATACTACTGCTGCACCAGTTGATAAATCTCCTGCTGCAGAGATTGAGATATCATAACCAAATTACGAAGGATCACAGGTAATACAGTTCTTGACGTCACAACATAGCAAAATATATTTTTGTTGTTATCTGGGCTCATGTGTTGAGCTATTTTTCTGCTGTAGGACATAACAGGATTTGCTGCACCTGCACCATTAAGGCCGGAAAAGTTGCCCACCAAAAGGAGGAGCTCACCACTACCTCAATCCATTCTTGTGGATCCAATGCAATGAGCCAGTGAGGCAACATCTTTCAGATTGGCCAATTTTATGAAGTTTGTTCCAACTCCCGGTTTCAAAGCACAAAAAAAAAAGAACAATTAATGACTTTGACATCAGGATGTTTAGGACACTACTTGATTGTTTTGTTAAAGGCAGTTAATAGACAGTAGCTTTGTGTAGGTTGCTTGTCAAAACTTTTGTATTGCCAGCCTTGATATCTTAGCTGTGGTACTTCTTTTGTTCCTTTAATATTTACAGTTCAAACATGTTAATGTTTGCTACTCAAATATGTTTATCTTTGCTACTTTTGTTATTATGCATTATGCTATTGTGATGCCAGATGATCTGTAATTATTTCTCTTTATGATAACTAGTCTATTAAAAACAGGGTATAATATAACTGAAGATAAAAAACCAACTCTTACTTTTATTCATCCATAAACACATTACATACAACATAACATTGTAAGAACTTCAAAGTCATAACCAATACAACAACTACAACGAAAAACACCACTATGCCTAAGAATTGTATCATATATTTTTGGGTCCTCACTTCAGCTTCCAATTTTTCAATTCTCCGGGCTAAATTGACTCTCACTTTCTCATTGTCAACTACAGTTGCATCCACTCTTCCTTCATGTTCTTCTTCTTCTTCTACATCATCAGCCCAGAGAAAAAATCCACATCATGTTTTGCCCCTAGTCTGAATATGAGATATGATAAGAAGTAAAGAACAGAAAATCACTAAACAATTTTTCTTACCAAAAACTCACATTGTAATTCGAACAACCGAACTAGGGCTTATCTGGGTTGGTATTTGTTCCGGACCAACGAAATACGGGCCGGCAGCCGCATCCACAGCTCTCTGGCACCCGCGACGGTCTGGTCCGACTCTGCGTTCTCGTCGTCGATCGTGTGGAGCTTCCTTGACCCTGGCTCGGACACCCAATCATAGTTTTCGTTTCAGTTCCACGAGTAACAAAAAGGAAGCAGGAAAAGAACGTTACTGGGCAGAGACAAGAAGAACGTTGCTGGGTAGAGACAAAAAGATGAAGAGGGATAACGATGTCATGCTAGAAAATAGGGTTAAAACTAGGTAAAGGACCAGATTGGGTCAAATAGTTTCAATTGCCACCTCAGTTAGCCGTTATCTACGTCAGCGTGGTACCTCAGCGCCATGTCACTGCCGGCGGCAGTTAATTTGGCCGGAGATGTGGGGAGGGACGACTCTGGTGTAATTTTAACAAAGTCGGGGACATAAACGGTACAATTGATAAGTCAGGAACTAAATTGATGCAAATCGTAAATCTTAGAGACCACTTTGGAGTTTAACTCATAAATAGGTAATTTAGGAGTGTAATGTATTTTTACTTTATTGGGCCTATCATTCACATCATTCACAAAAATCATTATTTACCAATTTATAATGTAGAAATGTGCGTTATTTCGAGATATTCTTGGATACTATCGAGTTATAATGAATGAATTATTAGTATAGAAAACAAACCTTTTTCATTTTCTATTTCTTTTCAGTCACTCACTTCTGTTATAAAAAAATAAAAGGTATCAACAAAAATATACATTCAATATTCTATGTATATATATATTCTGAAGATAACTGGAAAATATTTGTATGGGTCCGTTTGCAATCTTAATCACCTTTTATTCAAAGATCCCGCTGGGCGGTGATGCTATGAGGGAAGCAATACGTAAACTAGAATCAAGAATCACGTACCTATGATTTTTCTTGTGAAATGATTGAAATAATGTACATGGCGATTTGATGGATCGATCAAAGTTTAATTCGTGATCAATTTCGAACAAATCTGTCTTGTACTATATTAATATATTATGTAAAATCTATCTAAAAGGAATAACAACGCAAGTAGTAGGCTTTCTATAAAAGTTGACAAACAACGATTCTACATGTTAAACCAATTCATCATTTAAATTAAATATTTTTACAGGTGCATTTGATTATGTGTGAGTAAAACTAAAGACCCAAAAAATATTCCAATGCGGAGGGGTTTATGGGGAATCTTGAAAAAAAGAGACAAAAGAGAAGGGGGAGGAATTAAGGTTATAAAAATGGTGGGGCAATTCTACATTGCTCTCCTTGTCTTTGTCTTACTCCTCTTCATTCGATTCCACATGATTCCAACCAATGTATAACACACACTCTCCACCCCCATATTATTTAAAAGGTGTCAATGTGGGCCCATTTTATGAAAAATATATCTTTTGTATGATCTTAAGCGCTTATCTTAGGCTCTTAGCTATTAATTAATAATATCTCAACTAACCTCCACTTAAATTAACTTTTACCCTTAAAATGTTCTTAGGCATTCTGAAAAAATATATATACTATATATGATTGCATAGGAATTCTTTAATTTGTTTTAAGGGGAAACAATTGCTGTGGAAATTATCAGAGGATGGAAATTAAATGTCACATATAATAAGGTCATAATCACCTTTAGTAATAAAGGGGCAAATTAAATGCATGCACTCTTTGCTTTGCATCCCATAATAAAAGGAAAGATATAAAAAGACTAATGGTTTTCCAAATGCGTCATGATGATGAGCATCTTAGTCCACATCAAACATACAAATTAAAGAATAAATGTGCCGAAGTGTATTCTTATCATAAGTTACCGAACTGTATGAAAGTGATTTATATGCTTTAATTTGGCTAGTGATGAGGATCAATATTCTAATATATATATATATATATATAATTATTAACAGATATATCGTTATCATAGTGTATGTACAAGATTGAATATATTGCACTGCTGCCTACGGGACGCCACAAGTCTCTAATAAAGATACAAGCTTTTGGAGGACTAAAGCAATAATAGTGAAATGCAATATGTATGCTATGGATGAGCACTACTCAATTTTTATTACGATATTCAGAAGTCAAATGTTATTATAATGTCACTTAGGCTACGTTTATTTATTGGCGTAAAATACTGAAATAGAAATACTGATATATAAAATTAGAGAAAGGATAAAAAATTAATAGAATATTTGTACAATGTATATAATAGAGGTATAAAGATGTTCGATTTAGTAGGATATCAAATGTTTATTATTTCTGGTATTCGAATGGTTATTCTAGATAATATAGGTGTATTGTATTTGATAAATTAGTAGTATTTTACTTTAAATGTTTATTTTTTAACTTATATTAAATCAAATAAATAGTCTATTGTACACACTATATAAATACTACATTGACTCTCTAACTGAATTCATAAAATTACGTTTAATAAATAAAAAATAAAAATATTATGTATAAAAATATTAAATTAATATATTTTATATTTATTTTGATGAAAATATTTTTATTAATTTTATTATTTTTATTAAATTTTTATTTTTTATTATTTTTATTAATTTTTATAATTATATTTTTATTATTATATTTTTTAAATAAAAAATAAAATAAAATAAAATTTTATAATTTATCATAAAATAAAATATAAAAATATTAATTTTTATATTTTTATTTTTTATATATTATTATTATTATCAATATCTTATCTTATTCTGCTTTTAGAATTAAACGAAACACAGTTTTATATATATATTAAATAACTTTGCTAATGAATTGAACTCTGCTCTTTATTTATAGTGGTACTATATATATATATATATATATATTACCTTTTGTGCTTTCTTTTAGGGTATATTAGTAATTAACCAAAAATGAAAAGCTCCTCTAAGAAGAACAAAAATCGCATATATGAATCCGACGACATACAGTCAGTAATAATTAATATGTTCATATCATCATCAATAAGTACTGATGAATTGAATTCTTTAAAACTTGAACGATTGTGAATAAATTGTAATCTTCCTAAGCCACTTAAATTGTTGGCTATAATGATGTTATATAATAACTAATAGAAAGATACATATATCATAGTACTATATATAATAATTAATATATAGTAGATACATGTATATAATAATACATAATATAGTATGCTATATGAGTTCGCACTCTAGCTAGCGTTTACAAATGTCATGTAAGAGGAACTCTAATAGTCTCTATACACAGTGACAACGACATATCCATTAATTATTATTATCATAATAGTTAGCCAATAAGGCAATAATACAGCGACACATATAGTGCAGTTCTGCAATAATACAATGATATACACAACCATTATTACTTAAAGGTTTAGGCGTTTAGTTAAACAAATAAATAAAAAATCAAACCTTGTTTGAATTTTTAAAAAAATGTAATTAAGATTAAAAGCACCATTTTAAGCGAGATTTGGGAATTTAGATTATAAGATAAATGTCATGGTGAGTTGTCACGTTGAATAACCAATGAAAACATCTATAGAGATCCACACTAAATATACACATAGCACGAACCTGCATGGATTGATTAACTTTGTCGGTCATCATTATATGATTCATGAATATGAATGGTACAAAAAAAAAGTTAGCAACAGGAAATTGCAGTGTAAACAAAAACAAAATAGCATTCACTTGTCCTTTGACCTTAGTTGTTGACCACTCCGATCATCTTTCATCTCCTTAGTCCTTACTCTTCATAGTGATAGTAAGATAGATAGATAAAGCTTTGATTGAGATAGATAGCATACATAGGGTCAAAAATCGGTGGTCAATTGGATAGCTATGTTCAACATGCATATGCATATACTAAACCCTCTCTATCCGCTATCTCTCTCTCATTAATTAACATCATCATTATAATGCCAACCTAATGTTCTTCTCTCATTATTTCCACTTCAATATATCTTTGACCTTTGAAATAAACGTATAGATAATTTAATTTTCTTCTTGTATATTGAGGTTAATTTTTTAGAATAACACTACACATTTAAGTTTTTTTATTAATTAAATTTAATTAAATTAATTTTACGTAATAAAAATAAGTTATAACTAATATTATTTTAAGTTTTATTATTTAAATTAGTTAAATTTATTTTATAAAAAATTAAATATGTAATATTATTTTTTATTATCAAAAAAATAAAATAAAACTACATAAAAACAGTGTAATATCATTTTTTTTAAAATTAAAACAAATAAAAAGAGACACATAAATAATTATATCTTTAACATGTTCACATATATAAAATATTTTTTGAGTTTTATATGTAAATTTTTTACTTAAATTTTTTTAGTTCAACAAGAATTAAATTTTAGATTTTTTTAATTATAAAAATTTTGATACTATATCATAATATCAATTCTTTTAAAAATTTAAATCGATAAGAGAAAATATGTATCTAAAAAAATCGAAAGAACATTAAAGCAAAAAGATATTAATTAAACATAAAACAAGATTGCAACGTTAGTTGTTTATGTGTGACATACACTTGCATTGGGTATGTAGATTCGATCTTATCAGAAGGGGACACACCGGCCTTGTATTTTTTCCGAGTAGGTTCTTAGTAGTAGGAGGAATTAAGAGCTATACATGCATGATGATGATGATGATGATGAAGAACACGCACTAATTTGGAACGAATGAAGGTGACCAGTGACCATCAAGTCACAAGAATATATAACTGATCATCAATAATTGTTAGCATTCACACGTGCGGCATAATGGTAGATAAAGCGTCATATCATGACACCATGCACCGTCACCCTCCAAGCTTCGTTTCTTTCTTATATCTTTGTCTACTTCTTTGATATGTAATTCGAACCTTCCCTTGCATATACAATTTGTTCCTAGCTCCGATTTTGTTTTATTTTTTTGATAGTATGCATAGCATTTATTTATGGGTGATTATATAATATATGTTGTCCTATACATACACTCCACGTTAGCTGATTCACAACCTAACAAACGCGTGGCTTGCATTGCTATCTAGCTGGAGATATATAGATTCAAACAAGACACGCTTTTGGAGGTTGGATATTATTGCATTTTAATTTATTTAGTTTAGATCCATTTAGTACTATGTTTAAATTTTTCATTTTCACTATTAAAAATGTTAGGCATGTATGTTTTTTCAATCATGCTATTTCTATATCAAAATTAGTTATCGCTATAAAATATATATTAAAAATAAGTTAAATATTTTTTTTTATATTTGTTAGGTAGTATTTGGCAGAAAGACAAAGATGAAAATATTGAGATCGAGAAACAGAGACTAAGAGATAGAGATTGAAATAAATCTTAATATTCTGTTTGATGTAAAATGAGAGACAGAAATTGAAATAAGAATAAAACTCTAATTTAATTTGCACAAAAGATAAAATTAAAATTAATTAATTAAAATATGAGTATTTTACGTATAAAATATTTTTAAAATTTCAGTCTTTATCTCTAAAAATTTTAGTCCCTCGTATCCTTACTTTTTGGATGTAATGAAATACTGAAATTTTAAGACAAAGACAGAAATTTTAGTACCAATCTTTAAACTAACAAACATGATACTTCAGTCTCTCAATCTCTATCTCAGTATCTCAAAATAAACCGTTACCTTATAGTTTGGTAGATCTAGTTATCTAGCTAGCAAGTTTATTAGTCTTGTATATTCCCATGATTGTCTTTCACTTAGATTCTAACTAAGATTACTTTGGATATTTATTGAATTTGCTTGCAAATCTTGCGGGTCTATCTATCAGATAATGGTAATGGATATACATATACAGTCGTCGTATCTACAAATTATAGTGGTCTTAATAGATTTGCATTTGTGTATATATATATAATTAAAACGTGAAAACATGAAGGTGCGATCTATTATGTATGTTGAAATCTTTTTCTCTTTATTGCTTGCTTTGCATTTTATTATTCCCTTTCTTTATCTTCTCAACCTTGATAAGAATCTTTGAAAACTTCAAAAGGAGATTCGTAGGCATTATTATTACAGGACTTTTATTATCGGACTCACTCGTGTGGGATTTTGTGTATCAATGTCATACTACTACCCACTTCAAATGTTTGTTCTTGATTCTAATCCAGTTGGTTACACCCATTGATTCCCTAACACATTACTATCCAAAGATATACATGTGGAATAAAAAATGTGGAGAGTAATTAACTCCATAATAATAGTAAATACCTCCAATATTTTATTTCATTGTAAATTGGTATTATCTTTCCCATTCGAGGAATGAAAATCAAGGGAATGTTTGATAATATGAAAATATAGACGCAGAAGGCAGAACAGTAGTTAAAAACTTAAAACGATAAATCATAAAGCCAATGAGATAGGGTAAAGTAAAGTAATAAAATTTATTTGGAAAAATATAGGTAACTAATAACATTTTTGAACAATGTGTGAACAATGTGAATTAATAGGGTTAAAAGTGTAAATTTAATGAGTAGCATTAAATTAAGATATAGTGTACTTGTATTTGATTGGTGGTTGTTTATGTTGTTCAAGATAATCATTGGTTTCTAACACTCCCCAATTTATTTTAACTGTATCTACGTCAATTTGTTTTTTAAAATGACTTTCCTACATATTTTCACTAATATAATCATCTGATATTTTGTTGTTAATTACAAAAATAAAATAAAGGAATCCACCACACATCTAGAGTTTTTTTTTCCTTGTTTTTGTTTTTTGGACCTAAACCAAGAAATTTAGAAGAATTTTAGCCCAAGATATAACCACGACAATTGCCCAAAAAGTGATATGGATCTTAAAGCCATAACCCAATTGTGCGGATCATACAAAAGGTGGACCTACGACACTTGTGAATTCCATCCCAACCCAAATTAAAGACAAAAATAATTGTCACACAAATAACAAGAGATATGGTCTAGTAATTAGCTCATTAGTCCGATCTAATAGTTAGTTCATTAGTCCACTTAAATAAGTGTCAGGGTTCGAATCCCACCTTATAGATACAGCAACTCATTGTCAATGACAAACCCTTAAATGAAACTCAGTACCGCGACGAATTAGTTCTTGACCTGTCAGGTTAAGAAATATTGTGAAAAACAAAAAAAAACTATTTTAGTCCCTAAGATTTTTAAATTCCTATGATATTGGCATCAAATAAATTTAAAAAGAAATCTTTCTAAGTAAATTTTTTTCATAATTACTAACTATAGTAGCTCACACAATTTTAACTGCAAGCCTATTTTATATAATATTACAAGTTTACAACAACTAAATTTTAAAACTTTCTAAAAAAAGAATAAAATATTTAAATTTGTCAAGATATTTTTTTTCAAGTGTTGTAAAATATTAAAAATTTTACATTGGCATTTTGTAAATCATTCACATTGATCTTGTAGTTGACTAAAATATACAAATTTAATTTCATAAATAACTTGGTTCATTACATGCAAATTTTAAAATGTTACTTTCATAAGTATTTATATAAATATTCTCAATCAGATGAAAAATTTTATGTTAAATGAGATTTTTCGTATCTCTTCAAGTGACATTAGTAGTTTCTCATCTTTCTTATTAAAGAATGATCATAGAATAGAATGTAATACCTATAAATTAAATTAAATTAAATTAAATTAAATTAATATATTATATAGTCAAAAATAAATATAAGTTCATTTATTCTAACTTTTTAAAAAAATAATGCTTTTTCAAAATTAATTTATAATTTATTTTAAAAATATATAAAATTTTGTGTATAAATAATCAAATTTGAGATAAATAAATTGAAAATTTTAAAAATTAAAATTTATAAATTGAAAAATAATTATATATAAGTAATTAATAAAGACTATTTTCAAAAGTATTGAGGTAAATATCAAATCGGTATCCGAAAGATTATAGCGTTGATAAAATAGTACCTGAATTTTGTTATTGACAAAATGATTTCTAAAAGATTTTAAAATTTGACAAGTGTGTCCCCGAGCTCGTCGGAGCAAATCTCCGGCAAGTACAATGCTGACATGGCCACCGTATTTTGGTGACCTGGCAAACCACCCCCAAACCCTAATTTCTCGCTCCCCAACACAGACTCCCCCTCTATCTCTCTCCCTATTGCAGCCCTCCCCCTACCCAACGCAACCCCCTCCTTCTCCCTCCCCATCGCAGCCCCAAACGCACACTCCTCCCTTTCCTTTCCTTTCCCATCATAACCCTCCTTCCCTCTCCCTCGTGTCGCAGTCCCCTAACTCCAACGCACACTCCCTCCTTCTCTCTCCCTCCCATCACAGCTCCCTCCCCAATATATACTCTCCCTCCCTCTCTTAACACCATCACTTGCAGCAACAACAACTTCAACATCAACAGCAACAGTAAACCTCCACCACTCGTAGGAACAACAACAACAACCTCAACGGCAAGAGTACCATCAAAGACCACCGCCATCACCGTCAGAGCCACAACAAGGCTTGGAATAGCCACATTCCCTCAGCATCTCAATTGTGCCGCTTCTCTACACATATAATCGCCTCTAAAATAAGAAAATCAGAAACGAAGCAAAACATTTTCAATTAGATAGTGAGGTTCATAGATCTTGGCAACAAAAAATGAAAAACTATCAGCGGAAGCGGCAGTGTTGGCTTGAGGCTAAGCGGCAACGGTGTCCTGCGACGTATGCAACAGGGAGGAAGGAAGAGAAGTGCGACAGAGAGGACTAAGGCACCGGATTTTAAGTACTTGTGGAAGTTGTGGTGGTGTTGAGGGAGAGAATGGCGAGTGTACGTTAGAGAGGGGAGAGGGAGGGGAGTGTGCGTTAGGGAGGGAGATGGAGAAGGAGTCTGCGTTGGAGAGGGAGGGATTAGGATATGAGGGTGGTTTGCCAGGTCACTAAAATTCGGTGGCCATGTCAACATTGTGCTGGCTAGAGATTTGCTTCGGCGAGTTCGGCGACATGCTTGTCAAATTTTAAAATCTTTTAGGAACCATTTTGTCAATAGCAATAGTCAAGTACCATTTTGTCAGTGCCAAAATCTTTTGCGTACCGATTTAGTATTTACCTCAAAATTATTCAGGGACTATTTTGAATATTTTTTAAACATATTGGGGGCTATTTTACACTTTATCATAGGGATTGATTTTTCCAAATTGCACACGTGAACACTTAGCGATTATATATACAAGCTAACGTTTTACGTCAGTAGTCATCACTAATAAAAGAGTATTATATTGTCTAACAGAAATAAACGTTAAAAATTATTTTGTATATTTTAAAATTTGAGAATTAAAAGTGTTAGATTTTAAAATTATTCACTTATTTTAGTAACAAAAAATACTATTTGTACACAGTGACGGACATAGGGGGCGAGTGGCAGCCTCGATCTCCCCCCAACTTTTTTTAATAGTAATAAGTTATTATGTATAATTTAATTTTTTTAAAAAAATTATTTAGTATTTAGTTTAGTATAAATAAAAGGCCAGTTTAATTTAAATATTAATAAATTTTAATATTTAAAAAGTAAGTAACAATATTAAAGAAATTTGAAAAAAATATTATTATTAATATTTTTTAATTAAATAAAAATTTTCAAATCTCATAAAGTGAATTCTTTTTCTTTTTGTGGCCGTCTTTTTTTATTCATTTAATATTAATTTTTCATGTTTCAACTGCTACAATTAAGATATCTTTTTTAACTATGAATATTGTGAAAAATAACTTAGAAACAAAATAAAAGATAAATTTCTTACTAATTGTCTTTTGATTATATTGAAAAGAAAATTACTAAAAAATTTGACACAAATTCTATTATTGGGGAATTTTATGATACGACGAAGAATCGACCACTTCGTTAGTAAAAAGTATACACATATTTTTTTATTTTAAAATATATTCTCTATCGGTATATTTTTGTAATACATCTTATATTACATTATTTTTTTACATAATTTTAATATTGTATGTATTATTGGCCCCCATAATATCATTTCTAGATCCGTCCCTATTTGTACACCAATATCATACTAATATATTTATATATAAATATATGTGTAGTTTAATTTATTTTTAATACGTATTTATATTCTAACATTATTTTATATTAATGACTAATTTTAACAACTAATTTTAATATATATTTAATATAATTTTTTGAATAATTACTCAAATAATAATAAAAAAAAAAGAGAAAACTAAAGACCCAAAAAGAAAACAAAAGAAAAGAGAGAATTGTATCTAGTGTGAGAAGAAGGTCAAATTAGGATTTAGAATGTATATTACGAATTTCTGACAAGTAAGCTTAGCAAGTCGGAACCGAGGCAGAGGGCAAGGTTGATTACCCCTGCCTTCGTAAAACTTTGGATGTACCTTGTTCTTATAACAACAGGGACAAAAAACTTAATCCACAAGATTCCACTACCTAACCCATTTTTTTGTTTCACTCTCAAGTCAGTCAATTCATTTTTACGACTCCACCACCTGATTGCTGACACAAAAAAACTATATTAGCTAGTTTAATTTATGTATATTAATTTTTTTTAACATTATAAACTTTGAGTTCATTTGGAAATTATTTATTATGAAAAAGAATTTTATTTTATTTTTAATTTATTTTTATTTAAAATTTAATTTTATGATTTTAAATGATTATAATATATTAATAAAATAAAATTTAAATTTAAAAAATATGAAAATAGATTAAAAAATTATTTATAAAAAAAATTAAATCATGAACGGGTTCTAATTTTTAGCATTTCAAAATTCAAATAAGTTCGAAATAATCACTTAGATTATGTCTAATTTTAAAAGCAAACGTGGGCCGTTAAGTTTGACCTCAAAGAATGTTGATCCATTCATTCAGATTTCAGAGACAGAGGCAAACGATCCAACGGTGACGATTGCAAAAGGTATATATACGAACATACCGTGCGCGAGAGCGACGTGCACTCTGTAGCACGTGGATGCATGCAGAGATCACGTGCACCAATAATTTCCAATTTTCGGGTCCGGGGTCGAAGCCAACCAACCTTGAAGTCCTGCCTGGCTGCTACCATTACCATTCACCGCACCAAAGCATATCCCTCGACGACGACGAAGAAGAAGTAGCCGTTGAATCAAGGATCAGGATGGTGAATTTGCTTAACGCGTTAATGGTGACTCGGATGTTGACTCGGGAGCACCTTCAGGCTGAGGCGGTGTCAGCTCTTGGCAGCGAGATTCCGTTTGGCGATGTGTGGTGGTTCGTGTACGCCGGCATCTCCTGCTTCCTTGTGCTCTTTGCAGGGATCATGTCCGGCCTCACCCTCGGTCTTATGTCTCTTGGTCTCGTCGACCTCGAGATCCTTCAGCGCAGTGGTTCTCCTTCCGAGAAGAAGCAAGCCGGTACTCTACTAATCCTCTTCTTCCTCTTCTCTCTCTCTTTCTCTTTTTTCTCTTTCTTTTTCTGTTAACTATAATTATTACTACTGTGTAGCGGTTATACTTCCCGTGGTTCAGAAACAGCACCAGCTTCTTGTCACTTTGCTTCTCTGCAATGCTGCTGCCATGGAGGTAATTGAATTCCCAATCTCCTATTCTAAAACTCCTTCATTCAATTTCTATTCTGCTGGCTAATTGTATATATATGTATCTGATATTCACAATTGCATACGTAGATTTTGGTACTGATTGCTAAACCCTGCCTAACTCTTAAACAGCTGTTGGCTTTGAAACTTGCAATCTGCAGGCTCTTCCCATATACCTTGATAAGATATTCAACCAGTTTGTTGCCATCATTCTCTCTGTCACTTTTGTTCTCTTCTTCGGGGAGGTTTGTCATTCCCCTCTCAGTGTTATTTCAGAGTTTTTGTCCCTAATCAATGTTTTCAAGTTTTGAAATACTCCTCTTTTGTTTGATGGTTTCAGGTTATTCCACAAGCAATTTGTAGTAGATATGGTCTTGCTGTAGGTGCCAACCTTGCATGGCTTGTGCGAATTTTGATGATAATCTGTTATCCAGTTGCCTATCCTGTTGGAAAGGTATGTTATTCTACAGAGCTTATTCCTTTCCGATATAATATAATTGACGAGAGAGCAGAGGATTGGAACACGATAGAATGAGACATCTGTGCAAAGATGTTATCTAGATTACGAACTAGATTATGATGTGTGTACAATTCAGATCTTCTTGGAGTTGTTTTGTGGACAGTTAAATGCATCTTGGTTAGTTAAGAAGAATTCTCTAGTGTGTTAGCAACCATGCCTGCAAGGGTTTAATTTTCTGTACATCATTTGTTACAGGTTCTGGACCACCTGTTGGGGCACAATGAGGCTTTATTTAGGCGTGCTCAATTAAAAGCTCTTGTATCCATTCACAGCCAGGAGGTATATATTGTTATTGTTCATCAATCAATCCAACTGTCTTGGCTTTCTGTTTGATTAACAAATATTGAACTTGCTTGTTGTAAGGCTGGGAAAGGTGGTGAGCTTACACATGATGAGACTACAATTATCAGTGGAGCGCTTGATTTGACTGAAAAGGCAAGTGCTCTAATTCACCAACCATATTGACTTCATCCTCTATATTAGTGTTTTGTTACATGGCAATCCAATGCAGTTTTCAATTTGTCATATCAATGCAGCAGAATTTGAAGTTTCTTAACTATTTTTAGTTTTAGCACACGGTGATGGTGGAAAGTGGAAACATGTGAAGGCTACTGCATGTACTGGTAAATTCTAACTAAGGTCTTGTGTTTTCTTCTTAATTTTGTCTTTGAACAGACTGCTGAGGAGGCTATGACTCCTATTGAATCAACATTTTCTTTGGATGTTAATTCAAAATTGGACTGGTTAGTTTTCTTATATTCATGGTCATTATTCTTTTATTAGTAGGGTGTAAATAGGTAACATAATTGTTTTTAAAATATGTCTAATGTTTTAAGATGAATTCTTGCTATTCTTTCTACTGAAGATATATTTTCCACCTTTGCTTGTATGTTGGGGCTAGAAATTCTTATGTTGCATTCAGGGTATAATTCTTAGTGTGTATACTTTTTTTCCCTAAAAAAAGAAGTTTAACCTTGGCAACCTAAAATCAGGGAGGCAATGGGAAAAATTCTCGCTCGTGGGCACAGCCGAGTTCCTGTCTATTCTGGAAATCCAAAGAATATTATCGGTCTTCTGCTTGTAGGTTTTAACCTTGTCAGAATTTGACTTTTTTCCCAATTATGTTGCCTTTTTGGGTTCTTATTTACATTAGTTTTTTTTTATAAGGTCAAAAGTCTCCTCACTGTACGGCCAGAAACAGAGACCCCTGTCAGTGCTGTGTCCATTCGGAGAATTCCACGGTGCAATTGTCTTTATTAATCTCTTATTTGCTTTACAAATAATAGCATAATATCCTTTGCGTAACGGTTTATTTATATGGACAGGGTTCCATCAGATATGCCTCTCTATGATATTCTTAATGAGTTCCAAAAAGGAAGTAGTCATATGGCCGCTGTTGTTAGAGGCAAGTTGAAAGGGAAAGAAACTCCGCAGATAATTGAAGAGAAACAAGAAGAAAGCACTAGTATTGATGGGGATTCACAGTTGACTACTCCATTACTTCAGAACCATGACGATAAATCAGAAAGTGTAGTCGTTGATATTGACAAGTCTCCAAGGTCACCCAGTGTTAATAAACTAACTGGTTTGCAACGTAGTGATAGCAAAACGAATTCGTTTGAAAATATTGAAGAGGGTGAAGTGATTGGTATTATCACATTGGAAGACGTATTTGAAGAACTTCTGCAAGTAAATTTCTTTTCTGAAATATGCCCCTCCTCCCTTTCTCCAATGTTTTAATCTCCCCCGCTCTCTGAAGTCTAACCTCTCTGCTTATTATAATCGTTCTACCATGCAGGAAGAAATTGTTGATGAGACAGATGAATATGTTGATGTTCATAAGAGGTAAATAGAGAACAGACCTAAGTGGCAGAGATGGATGAAGCTACTGCAAATCTGAGCTCTGATGTTTGTTTAAATTATATTTTGCAGAATACGTGTGGCTGCAGCTGCAGCTGCTTCCTCAGTGGCACGAGCTCCATCAACCCGAAGGTTGACTAGCCAAAAGGGAGCAGTAAGTGATTAATTATTACCTATTATTACCGATTTTTTAAAATTTTTTTGGCCATAGTAGATAAATGAAGTCAAGTTTTAACTTTCTATAGGGTTTGGGTTTTGAATCCTCATTTAGGTAGCTTGAAGTATCTTATGTAATCTCCAGCATGAATGCTCGCTCATTATGTTTGTGTTTTGTGTTCTTGTTTCTTCAACATCCAGGGAGGCCAAAGTAAGCCCGGGCAAACTCCTAAGAAAACTTCAGAGGATCATGGATCCAATTCTACAAGGTAACAAGAAGGAACTTTGTGTTAAACTATCCGGATAAGGAGCCGTTAGTACGGAGTGGTTGCTTTTTGTGTCAGCAATGACAAAGGTGGCAAACAGGCCGAAACTGTTAGGCCGGCCCGTGTAACTTGTCAAAAAAGACGGGTCGGGTTGGAAATTGGAAACTGCCATAATTGGAAAGACTGTCTAACCCGCACCGCCTAATTGGTGGGATTTGGTGCGGCGGCTTTCTCGGCGGGCCCGTCTTTTTTTTTTTTTGTAATTGAAGATGTTCTATATTTGATTTATTAGAGACTTGAAGATGTTTAATTATATATTTTGGACAATGTTTTATTTTTTACAATGTTGGATTTATTATTTTGTTTTTAAAAAACTCGATTGATGATTATGTTTATTACATATTTAAAATTATAAAAACTTTAATATTTGTGAATTTAGAAATTATAATTTTTTTATGTCTCTAGAAATTATAAATTTATTAAAATTGTCGTAAAATTATATATATTGTTTAATATTTAATAGTTTATTAATAATAAAATAAAATAAAATAAAATGAAAAATTGTCAGGTTTAGCCCGCCAACCTGCCGTTAGCACGAGATAAAGGAGGAATTCGGGACTACTTTACTAAACAGGGCGAGACAGGCTAGCCCGTTTGCCACCCTCTGCAAGGTGATGTTTACGAGGAGAAGTTCTGGATAGTTTTTATTTATTTATTTGATTATGTTATCTATAAATTTTACAAGTTCCCTTCTAAAGAAGGAATATTTATATATATGTATGCATGTATCAATATTACTGTTTATTGATATTCTAATGAAAGCTAAGATTATTGGAGTAATTCTTCCTACTTGTCTGCTACTAGAGCCAAAACGTCTGCTATCAGCTCTATCAAGGCAGTTCTTAAAGCAGCCCTCACTTTAAATGCTAACGGAAAGTTATTGTAATATATTTTGAGTTAAGCCTCAAAGTCATTTCTGAAGTTAATAATTACTTAATTTTGTTCTCAAAGTTACATTCCGGGATTTATAGTAGTCCTTCGGGCAGTTTTTGTTCATCACTAGTCATCGGAAAGCTAAGGTAGACTGATTCCTGCCACGCTGAACTGACGTGACAAACGAAACTTTTTGGTTTACAATGTGGTCTCTTTTTGTTTTAAAATCTTAATCTCCAATTTTTGTTCATTAAACTCTCTTCCTCATTCTCTTCTTTTTTAACTTCGTTCTCCATTCTCACTCTTCCAAATCCAATCATCAATGTAAAAACTCATTTGAGGTTTAACTAGTTTGATCAATGTTGTCATAGTAGAACAAGTCGATGAAAAAAGTGAAAGCAAAAATCCAAAAATGGCAATCTCGAATATAACGAGACGGAAGGTGAATCACATCCTCCGTAAGACTCTTTCTTCGTTGGAGCCACTCATCCGTACTCCTTCTTTAGGTGCATCACATCCTCCGTAAGACTCTTTCTTCGTTGGAGCCACTCTTCCGCTACTCCTTCTTTAGGTGCGCCTTCGCTTCCTCCTCCGGATCCGACGAAAACGTCATTGGCGGCGGTTACGTGGTCGCCATCAAGGCCGCACAACTGGGATTGAAGACCACGTGCATCGAGAAGCGTTGTACCTTTGGCGGCACGTGCATCAACGTAACAACGTTGGGTAGTTGTTGGCAAGAGAAGGGAGATTTATTATGAATGTCAGTTTCCGTTTCCTTTGTCTTTATTTGTTCACCTATTGAATCAACAATTCACAGCCTAGCTTTCTACGTATGTACGTCTCTATGGTATGAATCCAATCAAGACTAGCATCTAGTATTAATTGTGTTGATTGGCCATGATAAAAAAAAAAAGAGAGGGTATTGAGCACAATTACTGCTTTGTTGTCTAAGTTGAGTTGTCGTTTTTCTGTAAGATTGTTAATTGAATAATAAAGATTAAGTCTTACATTCGGCCCTTGTGTGATGATTCGATTTAGAAGAGTGAAAGTAGAGAATATGGTTGAAGGAAAAAAAGAGAATGAGAAAGAGAATCCAATGAAAAAAATTGGAGATTAGAATCTTAAAAGGAGAATGAACCATATTGCAAACAAAAAAGTCTTAGCCATTGACGTGCCCATAATATCCAGCTTAAGCTAATTTTGAGGTTTACCAAAAATTGAATTCTTGACTTTTCAAATCTAAAATTTTAATATTATGTCATGATACCATTGATCTCAAAAGTTTACGCTGATGAAAAAAGATAATACTAATAATTATATATCTAATACTTCCTGAATATTCTATTAGCTCCCTATACTTCCTCCTACAGAAACTGCTCGAAGGACTACTATGGGTCCTGGAGTATAATTCCGAGAAAAAAATTGAGTAACTATTAACTCTAAGATCCACTTTAAATTTCGATGCATCTTCACGACCGTTTTGAAACTTAACTCATCTATCTTATCCAGTTTCCGTTTAATTGGCGCTGCGTGGATTGGACAAATACGAGTTTTAATTTGATCTAGAAGGTAACTAAATAATCCAAGACACCGTTGTTGACTTTTGTATAGGGTGATAGCAGCCGTATCTTAGAACATGCAAAAGGGTTTTTGATACGGAATTATCTTCGTACTTGTTCACAGGGAAAATTTGGCGTCGCTTTATAGGGTGTAAAATATCATGTTGATTAACACTGTCATTATTTCTATAAATTGTACGCTGTTGAAGAATTCCGTACTTGATCGTAAAGTATAAGAAATGTAGTTAGAAACTTAGAACAGAATCAAAGTAGGCAGAGAGATATGTATGATCCGGTCCTTGGTGGCTTGGTGCACAGAGCGGGCTATTTAATGTGCAGTACAAATTTGTCTCTCATGGAGTGGAAAGAGGAGCAGTACGATTTTTGTAAACATAACTGAAGAGAAGGGGATTGTTTTCTATAAATGGGTCTAACAAGAAAGGATCGGATTCAAGAGAAAACAAAAACGATGGTTCTAAAGCAATATAAACATATACGAAAAATTAAAGAAGAGAGAAAGAAAGCATTTGATGCAAGTGCTGTACATGCATGTTTGTTCATAATAAATTAACAGCTTATTACAAACACAAGTTGGTAATTGATGAAGCCTTTCAACTGCTACGTAAGTAGCATCATCACACAAAAAAGGTAGAAACTCAGGTCCAATTAACTTAAGATAAAATTTGACTAAATTATCATCTAACAGCTCTTATCTGTCAACTTCATATGAAGTCAACTGCACCCCCGAGTTTCTACCCACAAAACAACATACTATAATGTTTATGGTGGCCTTCAGTCATCCCAGCGTAGAAGGAAGACAGTGCACTTCCATATGATATAAAACCTAGTTTTCTGCTCTCTCAACCGTCTCATTAACTCATGATGAGTAGGCTTCCCAATTCTCATTGACAAACATTGTCGCCTTGCCATCACGTAAAAGCTAACAATAAGAAACTTGATAGAATGAAGCAGCAGAGAACTTGGTTGCTCTCTATATATACAAGTTATATATAAGATTATTGTAACGAATGGCTTAAAAACTATTGGTGGCCCCTTATAATGGAACCAAGTAGCGTGTGTCACAATAATAATGTCTCCCTTGTGCCAAATCATCAAGAAAACGACCTGCCATTAATTAAGAGTGCTTAACCTTGTCGTTATTAGCCCTCTCTATATTATCTATGCATATTGCATAGCATATTCGCAAAACAAGCGCATTTGTTCCCTCATTTTCAGGTTTGCCTCCATCTATTCGCTCTTATCATTACATTATTTTATCATAAAATAAACATCACAATGATCCCATGTAATGTATACAAGCTAAGCAATGTTACATTATTTTAATTTGTTGAATATCCAGCATAATGTTGTGATTATCACCTTTATACTAGATCATCTTACATATTATGTTACTTAATATAAACAGGCTGCGAGAAAAGGACAAACAAGGCATTTCAATTTATTCAAAGACACGTACGTTGAGACAATACAACAAACAACAGACATGCATGCACAAAAATAAAAGTTGTATGTCCACATACAGGGAGGAAGAGATCGAGGATAGATTTTAGATTAGATCATTGTATTATAATATTCAGCACCTACTAACATTGATACACAATTTCATCATTGATGATAACATATATATATATATATATATATATATATATATATATATATGATGATACCTTGAATAAAAATGGTAAATACTACAAATTACAAAATGAGTAGTGCTTGCTTAAATTAGTATTATATTATGGGTAGGGTAATTAAGAGTACTTATGGCCATTAATAAGCATAGAGATACAGACCCTCATGATATAAAACTTGCCCCTTTGTTGCCTTACCATTCTCTTCCACTTGGAAAATCTGCTACCCATGCTTCCCATAATGAGTGTCTCTAACTCAAATTGCACCTAAACATGTTGCTCTTCCAATTCAGGCAAATTTATTCAAGTGAGGACCTGGCATGAGGCCCCAATAATGTGCAACGTTATTGGACCACGTGTAGAGTTGCATGACCTCCAATCTCTAAGGCTCCACTTGTACTTGAATTTCAAATCAATGTCACGTGACAAATTCAACTCACAAGTTCTAAGTCCAATCATGCCGGCCATTAGTGATTGTCGCTTCTCTCTTGAAAGCGATTAGCAAGTACAAAAACACCACCCTTATCTCTAATAGTGTGGCTAAAGCTCACATCATTATCCTATCAAAAATGAGGGTCAAGCATGAGACACAAGCGATGAGGGTTTATTATTGGTTTTCCACTTAACCCTTTGGGATGAACCCAACAAAATAAACCAGAACTTTAGCATCACCCCCTTCTCTTTCGGGCTACTTTGGATGAGATTGATTTGCTCTACTTCTTCAAAGCTTCAAATCAAATGGGTGTAGCATGTGACTTTCAAGTTACAATCTTGTCAAATAATAATATCGCAACACTATACTAATACTGTTTGGAAAAGAAGATTATGGCAAATTGGCAATAATAATGAAACGCTCCCACATCTTATCTTTAAGCAGAAAAAGTATCATCAAAGATAAGATCTTTAGAATACATATATAGAGATCAGAGAACAACATTAAACTTTTTATTACAGTCACTTATTATAGAGGCCTAGCTTGGTAGGTATTAGAGTGACATTAATGCAAAGCAATGCAAGCTGTAAGATCCAAATGGAGACATATTATCTCAGATATGTTGGAGTTTAGTTCTAAGTGCATTGAAATCAGTAAATTAGTTCGTTCCAGGCTGGTAGGAATTTCTGTACGGTGGACACTCCAGTAACGTAAAGATAGTATTATAAATCCGCCTCAGTTAAATATATTAAATTATTTAAGATTATACTACTGTCTACACGGGAATCAGCTACTAAAGTTAGCCACTAATATAAAATACATATTGAAATATAAATATATATTAAAAATAAATTAAACCACATATGTATTTATATATAAATATATTGGTGGTTGATTTTAGTAACTAATTTTAGTATATAAATAACATTTCTCAATTATTTAACAATGTGTAATATTATTTTTATGTAAAAATGTGGTTTAAGAGAGTATTTACCTTTCCATATATCTTCAATAACATGCAATGATGGAAAAAGAGTTAGTTGATATGTTATGATGTGACTAACTCAGACCACTCAGGCCCTCTAGCAACATTCCTTTTTACTAGTGTCTAAAAATATTTGTCTAATTTAGTTATTAAAAATTATTAAAAATTAATATTTAATTTTAAAAATATAAAAATAAATAATTATTAAATATTTAAAATTTATCATAAAAAAATAAGTTAGACAAAAATTAAACACTAAATTATAAATATCATAGAATTCATCTTTACAAAAACATCATGTAATTTTATTTATCTCTTTGTTAAAAAATACCATGTAAAAGTACAAAATAAAAGAAAAATTCTTTTTTCTAGAAGAAAATAGTGCCAAGTAAATGTTTTTAAATAAAAATATAAATATATTACAAGATATAAATTTATTGGGAAAAAAATCAAAGTAGTTTGTATTAAACAAAATTTGTTACAATTTTTATCTATCCAAAATGTAGAGATAGAAAAATTAAAGAAACATTATTTACCACAAAGAGTGTTACATGATTTAAGTTACACACAGGCCACTCATTCATTAATGTATAGTAATAGTAATAGATTCATACTCTATATCTCAATTTGCTAATTCATATTATTCATGTATTATGTCGATATACTAGATGGATGGATGGAACATAATAATAATAATAATAATAATAATAATAATAATAATAATAATAATAATAATAATAAAATAATAATAATAATAATAATAATAATTATTATTATTATTATTATTATTATTATTATTATTATGAGTTGAAGCAAAGGTAGAAGAAAACAAGTGAGAAGGTAAGTGAATATGGAACATGTAGAAGATGACAAGTCACAAATCAATAATTTAGACAAATAAAATAGGAGGATATAGCCATGTTGTGTAGGTTAACTTTAGGGACAGAACAACAACATAACTCTAAAGATAAAACACCAGTTTCAAGGCTGCTCATCAAGGAATGAACATTATTGCTAAAAGAAAAAGTAGAAAAACAGTGTCTTGAACTCTTGATTATGATATTGATTGTTTGCAGTTGGCATTGTAGCTCCTCATGTTCATGTGGTTAAGCAACTCCATTTTAAGATTTACTTGTCTTTTCTTTTCCTCTCAATCTAACTGATCATTATTTATTAATTATATTGGAAACAAATACGTGTGGACTTGCTTGTCACCACTCACCACAATTGATCATAATATAGTATGGAATTGATCATAATACATTCCACTAATTCTCGTATTATATTACTATTTTCATTGACTAACTAATTAAATATCCAGTATAATTAAGTAATGTTTTTATTTTGGGATTGACTGCTGTAACTTATTAATACTATCTGTTAGATATTAACTAGGACTTGGCTAATAAAATTATGAAAACATTGTTTTGTGTATATATATATATATATATATATATATATATATATATATATATATATATTAACTAGCACTTAGCTAATATGTTTTCTGTTACTAACTAAAAATGTTTTTATGATAAAACATACAAAATTTGAGTTTTTATATATTATTTATTAAATTAAAGTAAAAAATTTAAAAGTTTATATTAATAATAATCTTAACAGTTAAATGTTGGAATAAATTGTTTTATAATCATAAAAAATTATATATCATAGTGCGGAAGTATACCTTTATTCATAGAAATTAGAAATTAAAAATTAATGGAAGAGTTGTCCCAATCTTCCTCAACCAAAATCTTCTGTATCCTTAATAAAGCGGTTGAATTGCAACTCTTCTGATGAAAAAATAGTTGCTGAGACAGTTTTGGTATATTGGGAATTGAAACCCTGAAGTCACTATTTATATTTGAACATGACATCTATTAAACCCTAAAGTCCAGATAAAAATAATATCTAAAACTCATAAAGATAATATCTGGTTTTATTCTCGTCTAATTCCAAATCAAAAGTACTTATGATTTATTTAATTTAGCATTTATAACAATAAATGAGATCACCATTATATAAGTCATTTAATTTGAAATAGCATTTGTGATTATAATTAATATATGTATTGCTCACAAACAAATTAGGAAATTAAATAATTTCCTAACAATCTCCCACTTGGCTATACATATATTTTTTCCAAGATTTTGAAAACTGAACCAGTCATCGTACCGCTCTAGCTATTAGTTTACTGGTTTATAGGTTCAACCGGTTGAATTGTGGTTGAACGATAAAAACCGTTTTATAATAAAATAATAAATAAAATATAAATAAACAAAGTGATACTACATAGTGGTACTACATTTGTATCAGCCTTCTTGGTAGTAAGACAGACATGAACTTCAACTCTCTCTACATAGTAGTACTACATATTTTTACATAATCATTTTGACTCTCATACAATGAAATCCTGGAATAGGATGAGTTATTAATGAAGGTAAAATTGACACAAAGAAAGTGTGTTGTATCTTTGATTTCTTTGATTTGCTTTGTTTTGATTTTCTTAATCGAATGATTGTCTTAAACCAATGGCTTGAACCCATGCTTGATTCCTGAGAAGCAAGAAATTAGGGTTAGTTTCAAAATCTAACATTAAAACTAAAGGAAATAACATTAACTTGCAATCGATTTACCAGGACATGGACAGCAACTCGCACAGACTTGAAATGTTTGCTTTTCATATCTGCTTCCTATTGAAACTACTGAGATTTACAATGGAACAAATATTATTAAACAGCAAGTTTATTTCTAACCTGTTGAATTACCCAAAAAAATCACAGTACATAAATTTTCATTCAAAAATAGTACACAAACACAGGAGAGCATCCGGTGCTAATCAAGAATCAAATAATCATTCAACAAAACATTCAATAATCATTCAATAATTTTTGAATAGAGCATAAAAAATCGAATTTAGGGGAGGGTTTGGTGCAGAAAAAGCTTTTTTCCCTCAATTTTTTGAATTACTTTTTTTAACCCAGCAACAAGTAACAACAAAAAAGTTCAGTTCAGTAAACAAAGCAAAATCAGTTCAGTAATCAGTAAACAAGTAGGGACTACAATTTTAGAGTTTATCATGTCACACTTCAGTTCACAGTTTCACACTACACAGTTCAAAGAAAAATAAAATAGGGAGACAGAGTTCACAATTTCAGAGTTCACAGTTTCAGAGTTCATCATGGCACACTTCAGTTACTTCAGTTCACAGAGCTTCACAAAATCAAACAACTACTCAATCAAGCTCATCAGAGAGATAGAGACATGCAATAAGGAGAGTGGGAGACAGCAACGCCGAGTGACCAAGCAGTGGTGGAGCACCTTCGAAGGAACGACGGCTGCTGCGCGATGGAGGAGGCTGTTCGAAGGAACGACGGTTGCTGCGCGGCGGAGGTGGCTGGTCGAAGGAACGACGGCTGCTGCGCGATTAGATGGCTGTTCGAAGGAACGGCGTCGGCGGCACGACGCGGTGGCTGGACAGAGGTGAGGGACGACCGGACGATGAGAACCCCTGACCCTTGTCGTGTGAGAGTCAGAGAGGCGTTCTTCTCACTTCTGAAGCTCGATGAGAAGGGGACTCGGGAATCACGATCAAATTAGGGATTTAGGGCTCCAGAGGCTAAAACGGCAACATTTTGCTGGCTAGCCGAAAAATCGGCCGGATCACGGTTCGGTTCAAACGACCGGTTACTGGCCGGTTCATTGGTTCAATTCTGGTTTTCAAATTCTGCGTTTTGCTGTTTTACCGAATCGTTTTCTTGTGCGATTCACGGTTCAACCGGTTCGACCGACCGGCCGGTTTTCAGAACCTTGATTTTTTCTTGAGATAATCACATCTTATAAACTTTATGCGCACATCTGAATACTATTTCCCTTATTACTTTAACAATTTGGTCCGTCTCATATATTAGATATGGAATTACCGCAGCTTTTATCATATTAATGTCGTGACTAAACTACGATAATCACCATCCTAATATATTTAACGACATAGATCAAATTTGGATGAGTAATATAGAAATTACATGCCAAGTGATCTCATGCATATATATTTCCAGTTGGTTCAACTTTAAAATTTTATTGAGATCAAACACAAAACAAATACTACAAAATACCACTAAAAGTCATACAGGTCGACACCTCTACTACACAAGCGAAACACATAAATATCCAGATACTAAAAGTAACAATATCAGTTAATCCTAATAAAGACACCATTACTTGAAAGCCACTTATTGTCGTCAACACCATACTTCATTAGAAAATCATTCCAATTCCTATCAAATGCTCTTTTTGTAAAAAAATTCCAAACAACATGACTCATCTCATGTTTAATTTCTTCGTGTCACTTATCCCATTTCTGTAAAATCTTCTTTATAATATGCCAAATACACCACCCTTGAATTGTTGTGGGCATACAAGCCTCAAGAGCCCTTTATATCGATGCACATTGATTGGTAATAATACCTTTTGGAGCATTTTCTCCCATATAACAAAACTAATATTTAAATAATTATTTGAATGATTGAATATCCTCGTTTTTTATCAAAGCACATCTCAGAAGTGTTGACTGATTGTGGTGATTCACACCAACAAAAGAATCAAAAACCAAATTATAATTGAAGACAACAACACAGAAACAAATCATGTATACACCAAAAAATAATATCATATACACCAAGAGCAGTTTCGAAAAACACAAACTAGAATAGCAAATTATCTGTTTGTATTGTAAGTGGTATCGATTGAAATAACATCTCCAAAATACTCACAAGCAGCTCTGCTTCTTGCATTAGCCCAAAAAGCAATCTTAATTGACTGATCAACCTCAAGTTTAAGTTCGAAAAGAAATTATGATTCTTCTCTTTTATTAACATAAGTATTTTTCCAAATTCTTTTGCATCATCTAGTTCCGAAATATCATGCACTTCTCTCGTAATGTAATTTTTCACATCTTTTTCAATAAAACTTAATTCACGATGACCCCCTGCTGTTGCAATAAATGATTGATATGTTTTGCTTGGTTTGACTCCAACTTCGACGTTATTCTCAATTGTACAGCGTACAGACATGCTTAATTGTCTGTGTTGTTTAAGTATCTCTGCTTGATTTGGACACACAAATTTGAATGATGCAACACAACCTTCGAAATGATCCAAACACCAATGTCCTTCAATATATGTATATAAATTCTTGCAGGACAATTTAATCCAGTTGAGGAATTTGTCTTCTAAGTTGGAGATATGTTCGATTTTCATTTTTCCTCTCTGCTACATGTAATCAATTGGTTCTTAATTTCATTTCCCTTCTTATTTGTGTTCCGAATTTTCGTAGAAAAACCTACAAGTTTAGAATAATCTTTGTAGAATTTTTTAACTTTATCAAACGTGTTAAAAGTCATCCTAACCTTTGGCACAAGCTGCTCATCAACATCCCACAGAAACTGAAAATACACTGAAAGCATTTCCAAAATAAACCAATTTATAATTCTGAAATTGGAAATAAAACAGATTCATCAAAATAATAATTCAGATTCAGAACTCCTACATTACATTCAAATTCAAATCATCAATCATAAACAACAATTTTCACAAACAAAAACAAATTATTCAACTACATATTCATAAACTACTAACGAACTACATTAACTAGATTTGAGCCACACCTCAGCAAGTTGATTCGATTCAAAACAATAATACAATTTGTCATGGTTCAATTGACAGTCTGAACTTGAAAATACACCGAAAGCATTTCCAAAATAAACTAATTTATAATTCTAAATACACTGAAACTGAGAATGAAACAAATTCATCAAAATAATAATTCAGATTCAGAATTCCTACATTACATTCAAATTCAAACCATCAACCATAAACAGCAATCTTCACAAACAAAAACAAAATTATTCAACTACTAACGAACTACATTAACTAGATTTGAACCACACCTCAACCACTTGATTCAATTCAAAACAATAATCCAATTTCCCCTAGTTCAATTGATAGTCTGAACTTGAATTATTCATTGTCTTCAAAAACGAAATACCTGTTCAAAGCTGATTTTATTGCTTGATTTCAAAAAATTTGATCCAAATATTCAAATAAGATAAAAGAGCATTGATCTTGAACGAAGAAAACATAGAAAACAAAGAGAACATAGAGAACACAAAAGTAGAAGAGAACGCAAAGAACGCAATTATATATATTCACGCATTAAGTCAAAAGTTTATTAGAGATAGTGGCACGTAGAAGTGAATTAGATTAAAACTACTTGATTAGACTTAGTTGATTAAATAACTTAGATGTAGAGATTAATTGTATTTTTATCAGGTCGTCACTTGTGGATTTTATCAATTTAGTTACTCTTAAATAATAAGAGATTTTTTCGTGAGCATTATATATTGTCAATTAATAGTAGAAATTCACATTTGATATAAAGATTCACATTTAATAATTCCATATCAATAGAAAATAGTTAATATTTCGATATAAAATACATAATATATATTAACACTAAGTGCCCTTTCCGGTCCTTAAGAAATCTAAAAACCCAAATCAATCCATATCTACTTTGATATATGTACGTTCCAGTCCCTATCTACTTTGAGTAAATGCCTTTCCGATCCCTGGTAATGCCCTTTTCGGTCCCTAATCGGACGTACATATATCAAAGTAAATAGATACTGATTTGGGTTTTTAGATTTCTTAAGGAGTGGAAAGTCCATCGAACAAATAGTTAAAGACCGAAAAGGACATTTACTCTATATATTAGTGTAGTGGTTACCAGAGTTAATATTTTCCAGTGAGTTCTTTTAACAAACAATAACTAGTTGATGAAGTCACTGATAGTCTTTTTTTTTTTAACAAGCTATTGTGGATGGCATGATTCAATTCTGTGGATATCTAGATTGTAGATTGACGTTGATATCGAATCCAAGATCAAGAAAGATAGAAATGTGAATCAAGCTAAGCAAGTGCAACATCCTTGCATATATAATTGCCATTATAGCTGATTTCAGCTCAATTTCCAGGTTTTTTCAAACACAGAAAAAAACTAAAAAAGAGTCATATGACTAATGCTATAATCAATAATCACATAATTAAACATTTGCTTTCAGAGAGCACCATGTTTTTTACAATGCTGAAAAATTACTTATTAATCATTATTTTAACGTTGTAAAAACAGTGCCACCCCGTCAAAAACTCAACTAAATTGCATTAGCTTGAAAAAAAAGAGAATGTCAAAATATAACCAAAGACATGATCATGCACAGCACCAATCACAACTACATTTAGGCTAAGATTTTCACATGAGATCTGACAACTTAGCGTGAGGTAGGTTGGTGTCTCTTGGTTCACACGCATGCCTTGTATCCTTCGCAAGAAGGAGTATTCTTGGCAGTTGAGTCTTTTACTGTACGGTTCTAACTCTACACGAGGAAATCAAAGAGTGGCACTTACAATAGAGCAATCAGCTATCTACAATGAAAATCACAAGCATGCACAGTAAACTAAATTCACTTACTAAACCACAAATAACCTGTATAACTATAAAAACTAATTTTTCTTTAATCAATAATCAGCTCACAAAAAGTTATTCAATACTACTAAAATTATATCTACTTAAATAGTGACATTACATCCTATCATAAACTGTGTCTGAATTTCAGGGCAAATTGCTTAACATTTCTTTCAACTTTGAACATACTTTAATCACCAACAACCAGATTAGAAAGGAAGAGACTCATCTAAAAAACTATGAAACACAAATCAAACTTCAACCAAAAACATTGCGAGTTCTGACAGATTTTTAGCAAGCGAAAAAAAGATTCATCACGTTCAAATATTCAATGCATTTTCTGATCTCATTATCCACAATTAAAAGAAAATGAGCAAAGCAGAATCAGTTTACAAATACAACTACACTGATTTTACAAATACGAGTAAGTTAGAGATATGACACATACAATCACAAAAAAAGAGCAATAGTCACAATACAAAAGTTAAAGTTCTTACTTATAGCCTGCGAGGACCTTGGGGAGAAGTGAGAAGAGAGAGAAGGTCTTCTCAACACCCTTGGCAGGCTTGGAGAGCAACAAGTATGAAACTGGGCCAATTAGGACATGGACAATTTCAACACCAAGCTGAGCAAAAGAAAATAGATACTCAATCATAATGTTAATAATTTGATATGCATAAACACGTGAAAAAGCTAAGAATTGTGTTTTGAACATAATGATCCACCCAAGTGGCAAGACAAAGTCCGATACAAGAATCAAGAACAATTTCCAATTCAACTTAATGAATGAATATTAAATACAATAAAAGTTAAAAAAAAACTTACTAGTTGTTACCTCTAATGCAAACCATGTTGGAGCGAGGTATACGCCACTCCAATTGCAAGCACAACAATGGACAAGGCAAGACCACCCAGCAGCGAGGCGAGATACAGCAAGGAGCAGAGTATTAGCGACGGCTCATGGTGAGAGCAGAGAACGAGCAACAGCGCAGGGCAAGGAGCAGAGAACCAGCAACGGCGAAGAGTGATCTGAAAGTGTGGTGCGGCGTCGGTAGAAGGAGGCAAGAACCCTCAGAGCTAAATGTCTCTTCTCTTTGAAAAAATGCTTATAAGGGATGGGGAACATTTTGGAAACTAAAAATATAAAGGGGAAATGTCTAATTATCAATTCTTCCGAGAATAAAAAAACGGGGTTCCATTCATAAATATTTTTAGGATGGTTAAGGTAACGAATCCGTGGCCAGATAATTATGGTCAATTGTTCATCTTAAACCAAACAAATCATTGTCGGACATTTATTAAATCCAAAGCACAGTATCATGTTTTAGATCAGATACATAACTTAAAAATAACAAGAATGACAGACTAAAACAGAGCAGAGAGTTTCAACCCTGTGTTTTCTCAAGGAGGCAAATGAACTAAGAATTCATTCATAAAAGTCAGTTTGCACTTGGAAGACTTCAATTATAAAGAAAAAAATTCTTAGGATGGAAAAAAAGAAACGAATTTAACCATATATACTTCTGCAACACACACAAACACAAGTAACCTAGAGATAACATTTTAAACAAAATCTTTTTCAATAAAGGTCAATAATCTCCACTTTTCTACATCAAATTATAACTATACGATAGCGTGAATATGCAATGGTAACCCCACAAAAAAAGAACCGTTCTCTAAATCTGAAAAACAACCAAACAAATCCACATCCACCCCTAGAACACAACAAGCAACGAAAATAGAGTGTAGATCAAGAAACACGCATACGCTATCAAGCCACGGTGTTCCTCGCCGCCATCCGCAAGCAAAACGATGAGACCCGTCGAAGCCCTGGTCGCCCACAGCACGAAAATCGAAGCGGCAACAATCGCCACGATCCCTCCCTGAGGCAGGAATAGCGACATGGCCGAGTAGATCACCACCGGCAACATGCAGTAACCAACCACGCTGGTGCACGTGTGAAGGTCCAAGTTACCGGCTCGACCGGCAAGCATGTTAAAAACCACGTACAAGAAGATCGAAGAGACCACGATCCAGCCAAGAATCACGCCGAATTGGATTTTCCCGGCGAGTAACTGGAAGAGGCAAAACGACATGTAGAGAAGGATCGGTCCGGATAGATCGGAATCCTTGTGGACGGTGTGGTTCACGCGGAACGGGTTCAGAACGGATCGGATCTTGCTCCAGATTTGTTCAGGGTGGATCCCGAGCTCATCGAGGAGTGGTTCCTCGTCGTCGAAGTTGGCGGAGCCGCCCACGGTGCCGGGTCCGGAGTAGATTGGGCCAGATGAGGTGGACGCTGCGGCGGAGCCTATGTCAAAGGACATGAAGGGGATGCCGGAGTTTGGCTGGAAGGGCGGCGCAGCCATGCGTCGCTGCTGGATGTTTGGACCTCCTGCGGGGGGATTTCCGGGCTGTGGGAAGGCCACCGGCGGAACCTTGAACTCTTTAGCCATTGAAATTAGGGTTTTGAGAATTGCTGGCTGAAAGAAACACAAACCTTTTAGCTTTTACACAGTAATCTACACCTATGTCTTTATTCTCAGAGACTTCAGTAAAAAACTCTGGTCAATTACAACGTTAACCCCATCCTATGCTGGAGCACAATATATATTCTTTTCTCTGTTTCTTTTTTCCTGGCAATTTAATTTTTTTTTATATTTTAAATGTACTAAAAATAATTTAAAAATTTTGCTAACCAATGATAGGCACTTGTTAAAATTACTAATTAGAAAAAAAATTAATTTTTTATTTTATTTACTATATATTTATTAAAAGGACTCTCATGTTATAAAAAGCTAATTTTGGGTTCACCAAGATTCGAACTCTTGAGTTTCTGGATTTAGAACTCTAATACCTAATCATAAAACTTCTCATCCCAATAGCGATACCTGACTGAACAATGTAACACTAATGATTATATCTCTAATACTTTCTAAACCTTGATTGTACACATTGTACGCTTAGATCATTGGCTTCCTATACTTTCTCTTATTAAAAAATACTAATGATAATCTTGAGATAATACTCAATTTGATCCTTTAACTTACACTTACTTACACGCGAATTTTAATTTAGTCTGTGAAATTTTAATTGACTCTCTTTAATTTTCGTTGGACTATGTAACACGACCTCGTTTTTGTTTTCCTTCTAAAACAAGTAATCATGCATGGTTTTTGGGCTATTTAAACGCCAAAATCAAAACATTATTATTTTACAAGTTTTAACATGGCATTTGATTCTCTATATCAACACTTTATTAACGTTTTTGTGCTAGAAATTATCAGACATCCGTCATGTTTGCAAAATTTAAAAACTAAAAAAGGCAATTAAAATTTTAAAAACTAAATTGAGACTTATATATAGGATTTGGATCCTCTAAATTTTGAATTTTATTTTAGATAGTAAAGTTTAATCTCTTACCTTTAATGATTTTTCTCTCATATTTTCTCTTAGTCCTTTTATGAAATAAATGGTGAAAGATCAAACTTTACTCTCTAAAGTAAAATTTAAAATTTAAAATATCCAAATCCTATATATAAGTTTAGAAACTAAATTGAGTATTAACTCTAATAATCATAAATAAATGGCTTAAAATTTAATGCCTTATCTTTTTCCAAAGCAATATTTAATCATGTGTGAACTCATGCTACTATATTCCAATTTTTGTACAAGACAGACTGAAATTCAATTCATCTTTACCAAATATATAACATATTTTGTGGACATTATATCGTCATAATTGTTTTCCCACTTTCAGATTTTAATGCAAATTTTAAAAACATCTATTTACTAGAAATTATATACATTTAAGACGCAAATCAAACCATTTCACAAGTGCAAACTTGCAATGCAAGCATCACTTATATTTACACGAGCAAAGATTCAAGATTCCTCTACAATCTACATGTTTCCTTTCTTTCACTACAATGAACGCATCCCATTCCCACCTCACAAAAAAGGACAAAACTTTATAATGAAATTGTACAACTGTGCTCTTGCCCAAGTGGGCGTTTCACCGTCTTATCTTGTAATCTATAATCAACTTCGGTTGGAGGTCACCCAGGCATAGTGGTCGACAAAATCAGCTAGCGATCGCTGAATCAGGTTCGGAAGTACATGACGATCAGCCACATTTATAGC